>NC_057717.1:39011863-39070841 GCF_004010195.1 Chiloscyllium plagiosum
CCCCACACCACCCCCACCATCATGCACACCCCCACACATTCCACCATTCTCCCACGCACTCCCGTACCGTCACGTTCACTCACCCGCACAGTCGCCCACCATCACACTCACTCCAGCACATGGCATGTCATATACCCCACTGTCATGCTCACTCACCCTGCACAAAGCTTTGCCATTAGACTCACTCAAACACTCTCTCCCCATTGTATCGTTCACTCCCGTACGTGCAGCCCCACCCTGATTTTCAGACCCTGTGCACTCCCTCACCATTACGCTCACTGTCTCACACACTCCCCCACCATTACGCTCACTCTCCCACACAATCCCATTGTCCCATTCACTCCCCTGCACACGCCCTCGTCGTCACTCTCTCTCCCTTGTACACTCCCCCACCATGATGCTCACATTCCACACACTCCTATTGTCCCGTGCACTCCCCTGCACATGCCCTCATCGTCACTCTTTCTCCCCCGCACACTTCCCTAACATCAGGCTCACTCTCCTGCACACTCCCATTGTCCCGTTCACTCCCCTGCACACGCCCTCGTCGTCACTCTCTCTTCCTTGTACACTCCCCCACCATCACGCTCACTCTCCTACACACTCCCATTGTCCCATTCACTCCCATGCACACGCCCCTATCGTCAATCTCACTTCCCCACACTCACCCCAATCGTCACTCACTCTCCCCTGGACACTTCCCTACCATCCGGTTCACAAACCTGCGCACTCCCCCACCATCACTCTCACTCCCCCATACATTCCCTCACCATCAGGCTCACTCCCTCGCACACTCCCCCAGCATCATGCTCACACGCCCACGCAGAACCAACCCTCACAGTCCTCACAAACCTTTAACTGAGCACCTGTCTGTGAATACCAAACCAGTTGATCCCCTCTAAATGGCCTTTGATCCCATCCCCATTCTATTCTCTGAGTAACAGACAGTGGGTCACACACAATGTGTTCTATTTGTGATATCCTGTCATACCGGTCTCAGCTACAGCCAACGGTGCCACTCCACCTGATACCCCTTAGTAGCGGTTCGTGTTCTCACACCACTATGTCCCCGACAAATGGCGTTTGACCAAAACTCCATAGTGTTGCCCTAGAAATGGCCTGACATGTCGTCCCAATCTCTGTTGAGGAGAAAGTGAGGACTGCAGATTCTGGAGATCAGGGCTGAAAATGTATTGCTGGAAAAGCGCAGCAGGTCAGGCAGCATCCAAGGAGCAGGAGAATCGACATTTCGGGCATAAACCCTTCTTCAGGTATCTCTGTTCCCTAACATCGGCCTGAAGATCGACAACATTCTTCTGTTCACCCAGCACCGAAGGATTCGAGAAAGACAGGAACATTGGGAGGTTATGATCGCAAGATGGAGCAGGAGTGAATGAGATTGGGGAAGGCAAGGACACTGGAATTGAGTATGTAAATGGGAAAAGGGGATATAAATATCAGTGCAGAGTGAGAGTGGGAGGGATAAATGGTGAGAGCGTGACAAAGGGAGCAAGTTGATTTATGCTGATAGCCAAGTTGGAGTGTGAGACCCAAAGGTTAAAGTAAGGACAGAGAGAGTTAATCCCAGCTCCTGAGCTCAGGGCGCAGTCACCTCCCCTTCCCTGACGACCAGGACTTGGGGCTGAGTCTGTCTCTCTCCGGCTCAGCTTCTCCAACACAAAGACACACAACAACATCGGTTACTCTGCTGCTCGGCACGCTTTAATGAACATTTTTATTGTTTACAAATGGAAGTGATGGATACAGTCAGTGGGATGGTGTCCCCTGAGTTGTGAGAATCATTGAAATGTGTTCCTGTAACCCTCCTGTGGGATGAGGATGGACAAACCAGCGCCACACTCAGTCTGTTATCATAGCGACAGGAACACTGACCTGAAATGAAAAAATCCTGGATGGATTGATTAATGATGGAATTTGATTGATAGATGGGTGAAGGGATATTTCAGCACATTCTTCAGCTGCTGCCTGAACTTAGTCTGGGTCACGGCATAAATCAGGGTGTTTGTGCAGCAACTGAGGAGCTGCAGCATAAACCCCAATTCCCGCACAAAGGGATGAAGAATCACAGATCGACACCCAATCCAATACATCCGTCTCCAAATAGAATACAGCATGAACGTTGACCATAACAGGATGAAATTGGCCGAGATCACAAAAAGTAAAATGATGGATTTTTTTCGGTTTCTCATTTCTGTGTCAGACTGAGCGTCCCCATTGGTGTGGGCGCGGAGTCTCCAGCGGGCTCTGCTGGTCACTAAAATGTGTCTGACGGTGAGAACATTGAGCAGCAGAATCAATAGAAATAGGACACACGGGGTTAGAATGTGGTGGAGGAACTCAATTGTGACCCAGACAACGGAGGAATAAACAGCGACTGTTACATCACAAAACGAGGGGGCGTTCACCAGCCGATACCGAGCCGTGAGCATAAAATACCAGAAAACGTTCTTTAAACAGCTCAGCACAGTCACTGCTCCCAGAACCACAGCCGCCGTTTTCTCACTGCAATATTTACTTTTCAGCTTCTGGCAACAAATGGCCACAAACCGATCAAAGGTGAAAGTGATGGTGAACCAGACAGAGCAGTCAGTGGCTGCATAAATCAGGACGGCGTGGATATTACACACGCGAACGGAGTCACTCAGGAAATAAAACTGTTCCGGATAAACAATGGGAATGTGTATCAGTATCACGTCGAGGATAATGACCAGGAGATCCGCCGCTGCCATGGCCCCCAGGTAACGTCTGACACATGGAGACAATCCACAATCTTTATAAAGCAGGACGTAGATGGTCACTACGTTAACTGTGAGGAAGGAAAACAAACCCATTATCCATCAGCCTGGAGGCAAAGGGAACCGTTTGATTGGGGACCCAGTGAGATTTTCAAATGTGTCCCTGTATTCAGGGATTTATTAAAATAATTGGAGCTGGAATAACAAATGGGAAGGTCGGAATTACTGACAAAAATGTGACATAAACCACAAGAAACCCTCCCTCCCCAAACACAAAGATATACATCCATAATGACAGATGGTTTCTAAAACATTCCCACTCACTCGATCATTCGAGAGTTGACAAAGGTCACTCCGTCCCATGCTTAATACGGAGGATGGAAACGTTGCTGTCCTGAAGGATTCTTTCCCAGTTTTCTGAAGACACACGGAGTTTGGGAATTCCTGTATTTTGGTCTAAATTGTGGTCGATCCTATGTCGTGAAGAAATGTAAACACAGGGAAAACGTATTCACCCCTTTAACTGCCTGAGGGGCCTTCGGAACAGTGTCTCCTTCTCCTTGGAACGGGACTCTTCCCTCGGGATCTTAACGTTTGTTCAATTCACTGGCGTCTGGCCGTTCACAAACAATGTCAGGGACAGAACGTTCCGGGGAATGGCTTTTAGAGAATGTTGGCGACAGAATGTTCTGGGTAACTCGTTGACCTCTCCATCACCTTTCCCCTCTCCCCACCCCACCAACATGATGTACTGTGCCTGCACACACTGTAACATTAATGGGGTGAGAGATGGAGGGTCCAATCACAGGAATGGGAACTAAAGACATTGCCAGATCAGCTGAAATGGTTAGATATACCACATTCTCAATCCACCTCACGGAACCAGACCAAACACCATAAACCCAGAGGAGATATCTGTTCACCGTGGAACACTGTGCAGACCAGGCCAGTGTACTGCTCAGTACAACCCTGCAATCTGGCCAGAGTGGAACACTGCGCAGATTAATCTATTGCACTGGTCAGTACAATCCAGCAATCTGGCAAGAGTGGAACACTGCACGGATAATGTCAGAGCACATATCTTCAAACGTACAGTTCAGTTCAGGGCCTTGATGTAGAAACCCAGACTAGATATTTGTCCAGCACGGGGAGCTATGCAGAAAACAGCACTGCATTGATCTATAAACACTGACTGGATATCTGGCCAACACGGGGAGCTGTGCAGACCACAGCACTGCATTGATCTGTAAACTAGGAGCAGTTACCCTCCCAACATGTAGGACTGTGTACACCACCCCATTGCATTGATCTGGAAACCAGGAACAGTTACTCCCAGCATGTAGAGCGGTGTACACCACCCAGTGCATTGATCTGTAACCCAGGAGCAGTTGCCCTCCCAGCATGTAGGACTGTGTTCACCACCCCAGTGCATTGATCTGTAAACCAGGAGGAGTTACCCTCCCAGCATGTAGGACTGTGTATCCCACCCCAGTGCATTGATCTGTAATCCAGGAGCAGTTACCCTCCCAGCATGTAGGATTGTGTATCCCACCCCAGTGCATTGCTCAGTAACACTGTGTTAGATCCCTGCCCAGCGTGGGGAAACCTGCAACCGTTGCTGCAAGTGACAGGATGTGCAGCTCCCATCCATTTACAGCTCCATATCTCCATTGTACCATTACAAGGGTGTGCTGTGGGTGTGACCACTCACTGCCAGAGAGAGATGGTGCGGGAATCAATTTAAATATCACCACATGGGAGGGGTTTGGGGTATAGACAGCGAGGGGGAGACTGAGAGACAGTGTCATGGAAGGATGTGTTCCCAGGTTTCAGAATGCTGAAATGTCGACTCTTCGATAGCATCCTGTAACATGAGCCCATCTTCCCAGGAAACAGAGGAAAAACGGATATTGGTGTGAGGTCGGATGATGAAGAGTTTTGCATGAGCATTTGTTCTACACCTTTGTAAATGGGAGTCCTTCATGGCCGAAGGTACTCACTATCGCCCGGATGTACCTGGATATTCCGTGACCCCTGAAACTGGTGCCATCTTTAAAAGGCAAATGGGCACATGTTTGAGATTTCTCTGTTAGGAGCTGCCCTGCACAGTTTATCCAGACCATGGCAGATAAGGGGCAATTGCACCACGGTTTGTCAATAGGCGCATGGAGCTCCTGGTGGATGGGCTAATATAGAGGGGGACCATTCTCTTTCCAGAGTGGGCCACACCACCAGACCCACCTAACATGGTCTGAGCACACTACACAGATCAGTGCAATATCAGCGGTCTGAAGAAATGTCCAGCAATATAGGACAAGCATCAATAACCTTCCATGCTCTGTCTGGATAAGTGTCATCGTATTTTCTCTGCTCCCTCACACCCACGGTATATCTGTTATAGCACCGACCCCCAAACAAGCTCATGCTCCACCACTCTCACTGCTGCATGCAGCACCTTCCCCCCTCCCACAATAATAACATGGATACAACACTGTGGACTGACTCCCTTCGGACACCTCACCATGACCCTGTTCCCCACCTACACTAACACTAACAGCAGGGCCACCCACTCCCACCCTCACTCCCACCCACCCTTTCCCCCATTCCAGGAGAAACAGCCTGGAATAGGACAGGAAGAGCCAAGCGGGGTGGTGGAGTTCCCGATATCCGTTCCCTAACTCCCCCACCACCCCCCTCCCGCCATGTGGGGCGGACCCTGGTACGAGCTGGAGAGGACTGGGACGCCTTGTGTGGAGATTCTAAAACATCCACTCCCACCGACCGAGTAAGGAGCAATGTACACTGAAGGGCGATTCTCAATTTACACCCACTGGTAGCTCGGTTTCCCCCGGCACAACTTAGAAGCCGTGGCCCTGATACCATTTCCCATTTGGGTCGAGCTGGTACAAATGGTAAATCCCCGATCTCGGTGGGCAGGAGCGTGAGTTCACAACACATCGTCACCACCACCTCCCAGGAAGATGGCACGAGACTCCCTCCTACACCGCCCCCTGTAAATAGCTCAGATACTGAAACTAATCTTGAGATTTACTGCTCTCCTCCTTGTCCTGAAATCTTCCACAATCTGTGCTCATATACACCCAGCGCTCTCACGTTCCTGCAGCCCCTTTATAATGGCACAGCCTCCTTTAAACTGTCTTTCCTTGTCTTACCTACCAAAGTGCATCACCTCACACTTCTCTGCATTGATCCCCATCTGCCATTAACCTGAACACCACACCAATGTATGATTGTCCGTTCGAGTTCCACACTGTCCTCCATAGACTTTACAATTCTTCCAGGTTCGGTGCAATCTACAAACATTGAGATTGTCGTAGTGTCACAGTCGCCATGAAACAACTGCAATCCTGCCCCAGACACGTATGTGAGCAATTGAAATACTGCTATATTCCCACGGACAGAGTCGAATAATGACACACTGTCAATGGAGCAACAAAACTCCTGACACATACGAGACGGAGTGGATGAATATTGACAAACCACAGAGCCAGAGAAATCCGGATGGATCCCACTTAACGATGTTCATCAGGATGTAATGTGATGAAGTTGAAAGTGTGTACTGTACCTTTAACAGAGGGTGAATGCTGTTCTGAACTGAGAGCTTACAAGCACCTGTGGTATGAGAGAATGGCAGACCCAGAAACAGTATACTGCTATAGAGCTGGAATCGGGTAACAAGCAGGTAAGAGAGAGGGGGTCTCAGAGTTGTGAATAGTGGACGTAAAATGATCACATTCAGATTTAAAAAATAAATTGTTGTTTTTATTCAAACAGTGGAATTTGGGAGTTCTCTGTCACTCATATTTTAACTATTTACGAGGCGAATTGAGCATTTCTTTACGTTTAGTTTAAATTACCAGATGAGCTTCTTCGCCATGTCCTAACCATTCACGCATGTGTATCTGCGTGTCTCTGTGTGGGGCAGGTCTGGCAGTCTCTGTGGTGCTTAAAGTGATGCAATGCCACCCTCTGCTGGCCTCCACACGCCACTGCACAGGCATTGGCAGAGGATGAAAACCAACAGGAATTCATTCAGAGAGGGGGAGGGAGAGGCAGCTGCTCACAGCACCATCCAAACTGATGTCTTATCCATGTACTGATATAAATGTCCTTTAAACGTTGTAACTGTTCCTGCTTTCACCACTTCCTTTGGAAGTTCATTCCACACATATGCCAACTTCTGTCTAAAATAATTACCTCTCATGACTTTTGTAATTCTTTTTTCCTCACATCTTAAAATTTCATTCAGTTTTGAATCCCCAACTCTAGGGAAAATACATCAGCCCTTCAGCTTCTCTGTACTCCTCATTATTTTATAAACCTCTGTAAAGTTACCCCTTAATCCCATCCTCTCCAGTGAAAAAGTCCCAGCCTACCCAGCCTCTCCTTGTAGCTCACTCCCTCCATTCCCAACAATATCCAGTTTAATCTCTTCTGAACCGTCTCCAGCTTAATAATATCAAGATCAGTAATATCAAAGTGAATAGTCAAGGTAAATTCTATGAGTATGGGGAGTCAAAAACTAGAGGACATAGGCTTAAGGTGAGAGGGGAACATTGAAAAGTGACCAAAGGGGCAGCTTTTTCACCAGAGGGGGGTGTGCCGATTGAATGAGCATGCAGCGTGACCAGACTGGACACAGTATTCCAGAAGAGGTCGCACCAATGTCCTGTACAACCTCAACATGACGTCCCAATTCCGATACTCAAAGGTCTGACCTATGAAGACAAGTGTGTTAAACACCTTCTTAACCACACTATCTATATGAGATGCAAATTTTAAAGAATTATACCTGACGGCCTATGTCTCCCTTCTACAACACTGCCAAAGGCCCTACTTTTAATTATATAGATCCTGCTCTGATTTGATTTACCAAATCCAGTACCTCGCATTAATCCAAACTAAAGTCCATCTGCCACCCCTCAGCCCAGTGTAATATATTACTGCCACCTCGCCCTCCCCATTCAAATTAAAATGTCCTCCCCCTCTCCAGGAGACCTTCACACTCCAGCCTTGATTTTCACAAAGACCCTGAGCTTGGTTTGCCTTGTGTGGTTAGGGGGAGGAGGGACAGATTGCAGACACAGTCAGTGGGGAGGAGACTCTGGACAGTCATCAGCGGCCTAGTATCACTTCATGGTTTTAGGAAGAGAGCTGTCGCATGTTAGAGTTGGGTCGTGCTGATCGATTTTTGGGGGTAAGAAATTAAGCTCTTCCTTCGTCTCTGGTGCTGAGTAATAAATATATATTTTAGACCCTTCATTGGGCAGAGTTTGTTTTCAGGATTTCTTTCCCTAATATTGTAGACTACAGAAAATAGCAATTAAAGATATTCATAGTTATAGATATAGGTTTGCTCGCTGAGCTGAAAGGTTCATTTCCAGACGTTTCATTGCCTTACTAGGTATCACCTTCAATGGAAGATAGATCCAACACACAACACTCCTACGGATTACCCAAAATTCACAAACGCGGAGCCCCCCTCAGATCTATAGTCTCACTACCTGGAATACCACCTTACATTTGGCCAAGAAGCTTCACCAAAGACTAAGGCACTTAGTAGAAGGCTCACGCCACTCTATCCACTCCACCCAAGTATTCATGAGGACCATTAAAGACACTAAGATAGAATAGGATGAAATAATGGTGTCCTTTTCTGTAACAGCCCTGTTTACCTCAATTAACATTAACGTGGCCAATAAACACTGACTACACTATTAGAAGACCCAAAGACACAGACACCAAACACCACTAACTCCATCAACAAGGAGAATATCATCAAGCTAGGTGACCTATGCCTTACCACCCACTTGACCTTCAACAACAAACTTACAGACAAACCAGTGGAACACCCATGGGATCTCCGATATCAGGTCTCTTAGTAGAGGCAGTAATGAAGAGACTTGAGCAAACAGCTCTGCCAACCATCAAACCCAAACTCTAATGACACCTTTGTCATTAGAGGGCGGCACGGTGGCACAGTGGTTAGCACTGCTGCCTCACAGCGCCAGAGACCCGGGTTCAATTCCCGCCTCAGGCGACTGACTGTGTGGAGATTGCACATTCTCCCCGTGCCTGCGTGGGTTTCCTCCGGGTGCTCCGGTTTCCTCCCACAGTCCAAAGATGTGCAGGTCAGGTGAATTGGCAATGCTAAATTGCCCATAGTGTTAGGTAAGGGGTAAATGTAGGGGTATGGGTGGGTTGTGCTTTGGCGGGGCGGTGTGGACTTGTTGGGCCGAAGGGCCTGTTTCCACACTGTAATGTAATGTAATGTAATGTAATCTAATCTAATCTAATCTAATAATCACTTAACGGAACAAATTAGAAGAAACTTTCAAGACCATTAATAACGCCCTTCCTGGCATAAATTCCACTACAAAAGAGGGAAACAACAACAAACTGCCATTCCTAGATGTCAAAGTAGAGTGAACAGCCAAGGGGGAACTTCAAACCAGCGTATACAGAAAAACAACACATATGGACCAAATTGTGAAATACAGAAGCAATCGTCTCAACCCCCACAAACAAAGCCGAATCAGAACATTATTTCAACGAGTCAACACACACTGCAGCACAAAGATACTACACAGAGCAGAGGAAAATCACCTATGCTGTGTATTCAAAAAGAATGGGTACCCAATGAACACAGTCCGCCGATTTCTTAGCAACAAACCCAAACAAGCAGACAAACCATATCCAGAAATCTTAGCCACTCTCCCCAACATCAAAGACTTCTCGGAAATGACTGCCAGACTACTCAGACCCCTTGGCATCATTGTAGCCCACAAACGCACCAACACACTAAAACAGCAGCTAATGAACTTGAAAGACCCCATACAGACCATGAGCAAAACTAATGTCATTTACCGAATACCGTGCAAGTACTGTAACAATCAATACATTGGACAAACAGGCAGAAAATTAGAATTCATGAACACCAACTAGCCACAAAAGGTCATGACCGTCTCTCAGCAGTATCCTCACACAAAGATTAAGGAAGGACACCACTTCGACTGGGACAACACATCCATCCAAGGACAAGCCAAACAAAGACATGCACGAGAATTCCGAGAGGCATGGCATTCCAACCAGAACTTTATCAACATTCACATCGACTTAGAACCCATCTACCACCCCCTGAGAAAAGGAACAGGAAGTGACTTCACCACAGGAAATAGCATAATCAAAGTAAATGACATCACCAACTCAAAGAAACCCAAACATATAAATAGAAAGCAAAAACTTTCAGCATTGCTTTGCATAAAGTCCATTGAAGATGTTACCGAGTAAAGTAATGAAACGTCTGGAAATGAACCTTTCAGCTCAGTGAGCAAACCTCCATTCAAATCCTCAACCTGAGCTACAAATCTTCTCAAAACTCACTATGTTCATAGTTAATTTCGATGGCATAGCATATGCACTCAACATCTTACAGTTGCGACAAATATCTTGCACTTGTTTAACAATACAAAGTGTTTTGTATAGGTCAGTAATGGGAACCTGATTATAATAAATTCACACCGAGCTGAAAGCTGGCATGTAACATATGACCCAAAATCTGGGTATGGTAGTGTAGTGGGTAGTTCCTGTCTCTGAGCCAGAACTCTGGATTTGATTCCAATTCTTGAACTTGTATATTAGTGTTCCTAGCTCTGGACTAGAAGGTCTGGATGCAAGTCCTGCCTGTTGCAGAGGTTTATCACAGCATGTCAGAATAGGCTGATGAGCAAACACACAGCAGAATAATGTGACAGCTTTATGGGTATTGCCGAGTGGTGCTAGTGTCCCTACCTCCGGGCACAGTGGTCTAGGTGTAAATCCCACAGAAGTGTTTTATGATACATCTGAACAAACCAATTAAAATGGTTTTAGAATTGTGACCTGATGGAGAAAGAAGAGGTGTCAGTATTGAATTTCAGAATTTAGGCCCAGGATTACTGAAAGCACAGCAAATCGTGTTGATTGGAGTCACATTTCGCAGCAGTAGCGGTTTATAAAATCAGAATGGTCATGGATAGGGTGAGTAGTCAGGGTTTTTTTCCCCAGGGTAGGGGCGTCCAAAACTAGAGGGTATTGGTTGAAAGTGAGAGGGGAAAGGTTTTGGTGAGGTCTCAGCGGTACCTTTTCACACAAAGGATGGTGTTTGTATGGAATGAGTTGCCAGAGGAAGTGCGGAGGCAGGTACAAGTACAACATGTAAAAGGCATCTGGATGCTGACAGACCTGCCAAGCCTTTCCAGTAACTTCTGCATTTGTTTTTTTAAAATGCATTCATTTTAACACAGGTATTCTGAATACATTAAACATTTTTATTATTTAATGACGCAGAGACATATAAACATAACTTCAAACCGACCATGACCCTTTTCTGCTAAATTGTATGGCCCTGTGTATGACATCAGCAATGATGCACCGACATGGAGTAGAGACTGTGATGTAGATATAGTTTGGACAATGTACAAGGGACCTCACATGGTCCAGTTTGGGAAAGGATGACATTACTGTATGATTCAACTCAGAGAGGGAGAAAATGTAACCATCCTGAGAAGGAATGGCCTATTGCACTCTCTCTCTCCTTCAATGTTCCTCATCACAACGATGTGTGCGAGCTAAAAAAAAACTCCACAGTCACCGTTACCATTCTTGTTTTTGTAGCATTCCTGAAGTGTGGAAACAGGACCTTCGGCACAACACGTACATATCAACCTTCCAAAGAGTAGCCTTCGCAAACCCGTTCCCCTACATTTACCCCTGACTAATGTAACTAACGTAAAAAACCCCGAATACTGTAGCATGGTCAATCCACATAACCTGCACGGATTTGGACTGTGGGAGGAAACTGGAGCACCCATTCAATGCTCACGCAGACAGGGAGAACGTGCAAACTCCACACAAGTTAGTCGCCCAAGGCTAGAATTGAACCCACGTCCCAGCTGCTGTGAGGCAGCAGTGCTAACCACAGAGCCACCTGCTACACTTTGGGCGATTGGTGGCCAGAATTCATTGGAATCTCCTCACTGCCTAATGCAAAGGGAATTCAGCCAAATCCAACTGCTCCAGGATGAAATCCAATTGTTATCAGCTTGTGTGAGGAGAATGTCTTCAGAAGCAGAATCACATTTTGGACAATCTCTCACTTTTTCCTTTAGTCATGAGTTAAACTAATATCTGGGCAAAGTTTTTTCAACTTGAAATTGCAGAGATTTTGTTTATCGGGTGTGTGTGTGTCTGCGTGTGTCTCTCTGTGTGTGTGTGTGTGTGTGTGTGTGTGTGCGTGTGTGTGTGTGTGTGTGTGATTGCGTGTTCAAAGAACACAGAAAATTTACAGCTGAGGAACAAGCCCTTCATCTGCCACTTTTCCGCCCAACTCTCCAGTCTATCTATATCCTCCTGTATTCTCTGACAGTCCCTTGTGCTTTCTGCTACGCCAACAATCTTCGTGTCATTTGCAAACTTGCTAATCATACATATGACAAACAACAGTGGCCCAAACACTGACCGCTGTAGAGCACCACTTGACACCTTTCTGCATTTCGAGAAACTCCCTTCAACTCCTACTTTCTGTCTCCTGTTTCTCAACTAGTTCTTTATCCACCCAGCTAGAATACCCTGCATACCATATGACTTCAATTTCTCCATTAGTCTACCATGGGGAACCTTATCAAACGCCTTACAAAAGTCCACGTTTATGTCATCAACAGACCTTCCTTCATCTATTAACTTGGTCACTTCCGCGAAGAACTCTATTAACTTGATAAGGCACAATCTCGCCTGGACAAAACCATGTTGACTATCACTGATAAGCTCATTCTTTTCTAAACATAAGTATATCCTATCTCTCAGTACCTTCTCCAGCAACTTTCCCACCACTGACGTCAGGCTCACTGATCTGTCGTTACCCGGAATATCCCTACTACCCTTCTTGTACAGGGGGACAACATAAGATACCCTCCAGTCGTCCGGCACCTCACCTGTATTTAAGAATGCAGCAAAGATATCTGTCACGGCCCAAGATATTTCCTCTTTCACCTCCCTCAGCAACCTGTAATAGATCCCATCCAGTGCGGGGGATTTATCCACCTTAATAACCTCTGGCAAACCCAACATATCTTCCCGTGTGTGTGTGTGAGTGCGTGTGTGCGTGTGTGTGTGTGTATGTGTGTGTGTGTATGTGTGCGTGCACGCACGCGTGCGCCTGTGTTTTTAGAAAGTGAAGTATCGATTCTTTACTTCCAATATCCAAACCGTTTGCATCATAGTTTGAGTGATGTTGCACTGGATTATAAAGGTGCTATTTCAGCTGTTAAAAGGAACTAGCCTGACTTCTTCCTAAAACTGATCCTGACCCAGTCTGAGACCGATATCATCGGCCATCTCACCAACCTGGTTACATATAACATTTGTTGTGAGCAGTGGAGGAGTGGGACTAGAAAAGGAAATAGTGACCCAAAAAGCAGGGTAACTATAGACCGGTGAGCCTGATGTCAGTGGTGGGTGAGTTGTTGGAGGGGATTCTGAGGGATAGGATTTACATACATTTGGGAAGATAAGGGCTGATCGGAGTTTTATGAAGAGGTGACAAAGAAGACTGATGAAGGCAGTTTGGTAGACATTGTCTACATCACCCTCAGCAAGGTGTTCATAACATTCAGATTGGTAGTCAGATTTGGAAGTTTCGGTCACATGCGATGCAGGGGAAGCCAGTCACAATTGGCTTAAAGGAAGAGGGGTATTTTTCAGACTGGAAGCTTGTGAGCAGCAGTGCCAGTGCTGAGTGCCAGTACTGAGTTCACTGCATTTCATCATTTATATCAAGGATTTGGATGTGAATATTGGGGCCATAGTCAGTAAGGTTACAGATGACATCACAAAAGTGATTTAGTAGATTATCTATGAGTACTACGAGACCACAATTAGACGGGGCAAAAGGTCAAGGAGTGACTGATGAAGTGTAATTTAGATAAATACGAGGTTATGCATTTTGGGAAGGCAAATCAGGGCAGAACTTATACACTAAATGGTAAGGTCCTGGAGAGTGTTGTGGAACAAAGGGACCTAGGACTGCAGGTGCATTGTTCCTTGAAAGTGGAGTCGCAGGTCGACAGAGTGGTGCAGAACATATTTGGCACATTTGCCTTAATCAGTCAGAGCATTGAGTGTCGAAGTTGTGGTGCAATATTGCGTCTGTATAGGATACTGGTGAGGCCACCTTAAGAATACTGCATACAATTCGATTGGCTGCAGAAAAGATTTACACGGATGGTGCAGGACCGAAGGATTTGATTTTTAGGGAGAGGCTGAATACGTTGAGGTGTTTCCCCAGAGTGCCAGAGGCTGAGGGGGAACATTATCGACCTTTATAAAATCATCAGGGGCATGGATATTCTGAACGGCCACGTTCTTTTTCCCAGGATAGAGAAGTCCTGAACAATAGGGCATCGGTTGGAGGGGAGAAGGCGAATGATTTAGAAGGGACCTTAGGGTAAATGTTTTATACAGAGAGTGGTGTGTGTACGGAAAGTGCTGTAAGATGAATAGTGAAGGCGTTTACAATCGCACATTTAAATGTATCTGAAATTGGCCAAATGCTGGCAAATCGGACTGGATCAGATTTGATATCTGATCGGAGTGAACAGATTGGACTAATGGTTCTGTTTCCGTTCTGCATGACTCTCTGATTCTATAAGAGGGACGACGAAAAATTATGAAAGGACGTTTCAAGTCAAAATACTGTTCACTGGAAGTTTATCGTGCCTCTATGTTCACATTGATTTAAAGCTGCGTTAGTTAGATATTTGACAGAGAAATGAGTCACGCATAATGGAACTCAGACAGGAAAGTGGGGCTGAGACCCCAACGTGATCAGCCACGATCTTAGTGCCTGGTGGAGAAGGGTCAAATGACCCATTCCTGTCCCTCAGTCCCATGTTTCTGTGTTGCATTCAGCCCCTCAAACATGCTAGACAGGAACAGTTGGAGCCACGTACTCCTATAACCTGGTGTACAGAAAAAGAGAAGACCATTCAGCCCCTCAGTACTGTCCCACACGCTATGTGGTGATTTGGGAAATGTAATTGGAAAATCCAGGCTCGGTATGAAAGAGGCCCCTCGTCTCCCTTCACAGAAATTCCCCTCTCTGCAACTTGTGCTCCATTTGTTGATCATGTTGTAGACCCAGATTCAATGTGAATACAGCCCACATACCTCACCTAGAGTTTGCTCACAAAATCCTCTAGTCTCCATGACTGCAATAAGCAATAACAGAACATTCATGAAAATAACACCCACTAACTTTCCAAAAACAGAATGTGAGAACATCAGAAACAAGGGCAGGTCATTCACTCCCCAAGCCTGCCTTGCCCTTCACTAAGATCATGACTGATCTGCTGTTGGTCTCAAATCCTCTTTCATACCCAATTATTCATAGCCCTCAACTCTCTGACAGGTCAATATCCGTCAACCTCCTCTTCAAATATGTTCAGTAATCTTGCTCCCCGAACACTCTTGAAAAGAGAAATCCTGACATTCAATACCACCTGTTTGAAGAAAAAAACTTGCTGCTCCTATATCATTGGCCTATTGTTATGAACAAAAGAGGTTGAGACAAGGGTTCAGGTAAAAATGACTGGCCCTGTTATCAAGCCAGTGGTTGCCTTCTATTGACATCAAGCAGCTGAATAAAACCGGACTTAATGGGAATCAGAGTAAACTCTCCAGTGTTTGGAGTCAAACATGGCACAAAGGAAGATGTTCATCATCTCAGTCCTGGGTCAACTCTGTGGGAGTTCCTTTGGGTAGCTTTCTCTTCACAAACATCTTCAGCTGCTTCATCAATGTCTCTTTACCCTCACCCTCCCCACCATAAGATCAGAATTGGGAATGGTCACTGAAGATTCCAAAATGTTCAGAATATTTTGATCTCCCCTCAGCTCCTGAACTGCTCTGTGTCCATGTACAGCAAGACCCAGACTCCATTGATGCTTGTGTTGTTAAAGGGTCCGTAACATCCATGTAACAGTACTGCTAGGTTATGCACATTGCCACAGTGAAATGAAGAGTTAATTCATCATCTCACGCTCATTTCACAGGAATATCAGGAAATCATTCAGCCCATTGACACTGTTGCATAAGGACAAGGATAGCCCATTCAGTGCCTCCAGCCTATTAATCAGGAAGAGAAGGATTCTAGTGTGATAAATCACACGAGAGCCCCTCGAAAATATTCTGGCTTTTATTGGTAGAGGAATTGAGTTCCGGAGTCCTGAGGTCATGATGCAGTTGTATAAGACTCTGGTACGGCCGCATCTGGAATATTGTGTGCAGTTTTGGTCGCCATACTATAGGAAGGATGTGGAGGCATTGGAACGGGTGCAGAGGAGGTTTACCAGGATGTTGCCTGGTATGGAAGGAAAATCGTATGAGGAAAGACTGAGGCACTTGGGGCTGTTTTCACTAGAGAAAAGAAGGTTTAGGGGTGACTTGATTGAGGTGTACAAGATGATTAGGGGGTTAGATAGGGTCGACAGTATGAACCTTTTCCCGCGTATTGAGTCGGGTATTACAAGGGGGCATAGCTTTAAATTAAGGGGGGGTAGATATAGGACTGATGTTAGGGGTAGGTTCTTCACTCAGCGAGTTGTTAGTTCATGGAATGCCCTGCCAGTAACAGTGGTGGACTCTCCCTCTTTATGGGCATTTAAGAGGGCATTGGATAGGTATATGGAGGATAGTGGGTTAGTGTAGTTTAGGTGGGCTTGGATCGGCGCAACATCGAGGGCCCAAGGGCCTGTACTGCGCTGTATTCTTCTATGTTCTATGTTCTATGAAAATATTTGAAGGCGGTCGCCTAGATTCTCATGATTTCTTACGTTAAAGGAAATGTAAAATGTCTGTTCCAGATGTAATGTGACTAGTCAAACTACTCGGTGTGAAGCAATACACCATCTACTTAAACACTAACGCTAAAATGAAACCAAAGAAAGAGGAATTTAGAATATCTTAATTCTATTGGTCAAGTTAACAGAATAATAGATCCAGGAACTATTACTGATGAACTGTTCCAATATAGGAAACTCCCAAAAACATAGGCCCTGGCAAAAATGAATGTTCAGATACAAAATGTCACAAACATTTCTCCAATCCAGGAATTGAAAACAGCATCAAGAGAAAATTCAGAGAGAGTAGCAGCTAGGAAACATCCAGTGAGGCTTCAAACACTCTGGAGACCCCAGTAGTTTCTGATGTTACTGAGAAGCCAAAACCCAGAGATCCTAATCAGTGAGAGCCAGCCGCACCCATTCAGGCTGCATCAAAAAAACCCAAGACCTCCCTTGCTGTTTGCTCAGTTGTCTTAACTAGCCAGCTTGGTAACGTCGTTCAATCTCTCTCTTAAAAGAAACCAGGACAAAATAACCTCTTAAAGCTGCAGCATTATCACACTTGTCAGCACACCGAGCTGTTAAACAGGAATCAGAGGTAACCCAATCAGGCCTTTGGCTCTGCCCAATCGGACGAAAGAAAAAACATTCTGTCCCTTGAGTCACTTACACAGAAACAGGATGAGGCCATTTAGCCCTTTGAGTCACTTACACAGGAACATGATGAGGCCTTTCAGCCCCTTGAGCCACTTACACAGCAACAGGAGGAGGCCTTTCAGCCCCTTGAGTCACTTAAACAGCAACAGGAGGATGCTATTCAGTCCCTTGAGTCACTTACACGGGAACATGATGAGGCTTTTCAGGCCCTTGAGTCACGTACACAGCAACAGAAGAATGCCATTCAGCTCCTTGAGTCTCTTACACCGCAACAGGAGGATGACATTCAGCCCCTTGGGTCACTTACACAAGAACAAGAGGAGGCTATTCAGTCCCTTGAGCCACTTGGGCAGGAAGAGTACGAGCTCATTCCCCGTTCAACGCACTTACACAGGGACAGAATGAGGTAATTGATGCCGATTCCCGATGAATAGCTAATGCTGCTCCCGGATGCTGCCTGCTCTGCTGTGCTTATCTACTCTGATCTCCAGCATGGGCAGTCCTCACTGTCTCCTAATTGATGCTCTAACATGACGACCAAGTGGAGAAGAGCTGCACAGGCAGTCTGATCCACGTTGTTCCTCCTGGCTCCGTTGCTCATGATAAACACGTGGGACTTTAGCATGGTTTTCTAGTGGTGAGGAGGGAAGGCATATGTCTTGTGTGAAGTCTCAAGAAGGCATCTTCCATCTCCGAGAAAACAGCCTGATGTTCTCTATGTAGGGCGGAAGGTGATGGGAATAGCTACCTGTTTCAGATGGAAGGTATTGTGGTTGCTGTTGAGGATTGTGAGCAACCTGACGTTCAGTACTGGCTCACACGCCGACTTCACTATAAAGTGGGGTGAGTTAATTTAGGCATATAAACTATTCGGAAAGCCACGTTACACCGATGAATGGACTCTCTAAGATCAAATAATGCTGATCTTCTTCATGTTGATCTTGTCTAGTGCAGGTCTTGAGCAGTGTAACGTGCATGCCTTACTCTGTTCAAGCCTAATTCCATCCTATGATCTGCTTGTACTTCCTTATTATGACCTGCCTCAACTGCTCATAAATAATGTGAGGTACACGTGACAATAAATCAAACCAATCAATCCTGGGTAAAGTATGGAATTTCTCACCCTGTCAATGTCTCTTTTGGAAATGTGATCGTTGCCACTCCTCTTGTTTTAGCGTCACCATTTCTTCATCTCTCACAGCTCTACAGATTAAACACTCAGCTTCTTTACTCTATCCTCATGTTACCACACCCGTGTCTGTGTTAAGGAGATCATTCCTTCAAAAGGAGATCAAATCTGCATAGAGTGCCCCAAAAGCTCTCTCAGCAAGGATCCACAACAGCAGGATGATGGCTTTATATATGCACTTGAATCATCTTACAATGAAGGACAGCATACCATTGACTGCACTCATAACTTACACAGGGTTTGATTCAGAGCAGAAAGCATAGACTTATGAGTGAGAGATCATGCTTCCCAAATTTGTTAGCGTTCTTTGATGAAGTGACCAAGAAGGTTGATGAGGACAGAGTCATAGACGTAGTCTCTATGGATTTCAGTAAGGCCTTTGGTAAGTTGTCACATGGCAGGCTGCTCTGGAAGGTTCCTTCATGTGGAATGCTGGTGAAACTGGCCAATTGGATACACAGTTGGCCTGATGGTAGAAAACAGACGGTTTAGTGGAAGGGTGCTTGTCAGACTGGAGACTGGTTCCACTGCTGTTTGTTGTCTATGATTTGGTTGAGAATGTACAAGGCATGATTAGTAAGTTTTCAGATGACACTAAAATAAGCAGGCGCATGATCAGTGAGGAAGTTTATCAGAAATTGCAGCAGGCCCTTAACCAGGTGGGGAAATGTGCCAAGAAATGGAAAATGGAATTTCATATAGTTGCGTGAGGTCTTGCATTTTGGAATCTCAAATCAAGGTAGGAGTTTCACGGTGAGTGGGAGGGCTTAAGGGATGTAGTGGGCAGAGAAACCTTGGGGTTGAAGTGCACGGTTCTCTGAGAGTGGAGTCACAGACATTCAGGGTAGTGTAAAAAGCATTTGACACACTGGCCTTCGTCAATCAGGACCCTGATTATGGAAGTTGGGAATTAATGTTGCAGTTGCACAGGACTTTGGTAAGGCCGCACTTGGAGTATTGTCTTAAGTTTTGTCACCTTATTATAGGATGGATGTTATGAAATTAGAAAGAGTGCAGAAGAAATTTACAAAGACGTTGTCAGGACCCAACGTCTAAGTTATAGAGATAGGTTGGACAAGCTAGGACCTTTTCTTTAGAGTGTTGGAGACTGAGGGTGGAACTTGAAGAGCTGCATAAGATCACGAGGCGTATGGATAAGGTTAATACTCTCAGTCTTTTACCAAGGTATAGAGAATCGAGGATTAGAGGGAATCAGTTTAAGGTGAGAGGAGAAGGAATAAAAGTGAACCTGAGGGGCCACTTATTTACATAGAGTATGTTACGTGGATGAGGTGCCAGCAGATATGGTTGAGGGTGGGGTACATGAACAACATTTCAAAAGCATTTGGATATTTATGTGCATAGGAAAGGACTAGAAGGACATGGGCTTAAAAATGTGTTGCTGGAAAAGCGCAGCAGGTCAGGCAGCACCAAAATGAGCAGGAGAATCGACGTTTCGGGCATAAGCCCTTCTAAACACATTTTTAAGCTCTGATCCCCAGCATCTGCAGTCCTCACTTTCTCCGAGGAGGATATGGGCCAACTGCAGGGAATTGGGGTTAGCGTGGATGGACATTTACAAGGTGGAGTCGAACCCTTCTGTTAATTAAAACCAAACACCCAGAAAAGATCACCTCACCTCGTAATCTGTTAAAATATGAGTGACACATACAATCTCCTACATTCCACTATTTAAACAAAAATTAACAAGTTAGTTTCTTAAATTTAATACTGAACACTAAACAACAACTATTTACAAATACAAGCCCCTCTTTTCTAAGCTACTTATATCAGACTCCAACTCTTGTAAAATGTGCTGTTACAACAACCTACATATTAAACATCACAATCTCAAGACCACACAGAATCCATCTTCCCCGCTATGTTCACTCTTCCAGCTGATGATATTCCTCAGTCATGTTTTTTTTTATTGCAAGTAGGTTTGACAAGAACATGTATCTTTGATAGAGAGTGTTTAATAGGCCAGTTAGCATTCCTGCTCTACAGCAGTTAATCTGCTGTTGGATCGCAGTGGCTCTCGCTCTAGTGTTCAAAATGCTGGGTTTATATACTCCCAATGATACAATAATTCTCATAATTTGATTGCTTTTCAGGTGTCCAAACAATAATATTCAAATCCGTTGGCTTCTGGTTTCCTGAGCGTTATTTAAACTCTTTGGTTGTATTTGAATTGATGTCAAAACAGCAACCACACCTCAGGCTTCCATTTCCCAGCTAATTGTTACATTTGGAACAGCCTGACCTTGAGCTGGCATCTGTGGCTGTACTTTCTATTCAGCAAAATCCGTTCTGTCTTGAAGTGACCAGACTTGCTTTCGGCTTCGTAACACCTCCCTGCTTCAGAAAAAAAAACGAACCAGCAGAATGAAAAGATAGCTTCATTTCTTTTCCTCTAATTCTTAATCCTATTATTATGAAATACAAAAGTATTAATCTCAGCTATACCATACATATTAATTCTGCACACATATATCTAACACTGCAATAAGTCAAATCTTATTAAAACGTTTTCCTGTAAATTCGCAATAACACATCTGCTATCACATTTTAGGACCAACAGCATGTACATTTTGTAAGATTAAAGTCGGTAAGATAAGACTCCAATGAAATACTCTCATATTCTGGTCTTTAGATATTCCAAAAATGCGAGAGGTTTGTCGTTGACCACAACTATCTCCGACAATTTGTTTATCATATAAATATTAAAATATTGTCAGACCAGTACGAAACTTAATCATTCTTGTTCAATAATGGAGATTTTGTATTTTTTTTCTGGTGGTTATTGCATTTTTTTCGACAAGTAGCCAATTGGCCATTCAATTCCATCATCATCTTTCTGTATCAATACATCTCTGAGCCCTATATCCCTAGCATCTAATACAATTTTCAAAGAGTTTCAAAATATTTGATGTAGCTAAAACTGGTGCGGTGATTAATTCTATTATCAAATTCTCAAGTCCCTCCCAGCATTGAACTGTCGACCACAATTTCAGTGGTGCCAATACGCTGCTGAAGTTTGCAAATAACCTCCGATAGAATCCACTCAGTTCCAAAAATCAATGCACCACTTTCTTCTAGGATGGTCGTGGAAATTCCTCAAAATCCTTCGTCTTTGTTTTCTATGGGGTCAACCTTTCATGTCCAATGTAATGTTCAAAAAATGTCACCTCTGCCTTCGTGAATTCTGTTTTCTTTAAGTTTATTATCAAGTTTGCTTCTTGTAATCGTTCAGCATGCTCTGCCATTTGTAACATGTGAGCTTTCAATCACTAGTTAAAGATCACTACATCAAACAGATAACCTGCACAATTTGTTCATCTGGCCACAACAGTGTTCCTGAGTCTTAAATGTGGCTGGTGCAATATTCATTCACATGACATACTCGATAACGTTTTTGACATATCCCGTATCTTTACAAGATAGTTTAACCGAAACAACATTTTTTTTAACTTGAAAGGGGCCACTAAACCTGGCTTTGAAGGGATTTCTTACGACTGGTGGCAATAATAATACGATACCCCACGGAAATCATCAAGTTTTCAGACTTTTTATCTGCCACCTGCTTCACTCTATATTGTGTCCTCTTCAGGTGCTGTTTAGCTAACTCACCTACTCCATCTATTTTTTCCCTCATCTCAGATACATAATCCAAGTGTGAGATCTCCGACTTCGGTCCTGTCAATTTATATTTAATCAATGTCAAAGGACCTCTCACTTCATGTACGAATATTAACGCAAAGGAAGTAAAGTGAGTACATTTATTTGGAGCATCACTAATGGCAAACAATATAATGAGACGCCTTTATTCCAACCATTCGGGTAAATCTGACAGTATGCTGTTAATTTTGTCTTCAGCATCTGATGCAAACTTTCCAAGGCTCCCTGGGATTCGGGATGGGACGCACTTGATTTAAACTGCTGTGTGCGGAAGCTATCCATGACGTCCTTAAACAGCTGAGCGGTAAAATGAGACCCTTGGTCTGACTGAATCACACTGCGTAGCTCACAGTGAGTAAAGAAAGTTACCAACTCTTTCACCACCTCTTTTTCCTTAAAACCCCATAATGGATTTATCCCTGGATTTCGGGTAGACACCTCCATTATGATCAGCAGATATTGGTTTCCATATTTATTTTCTAAAGGGGAGCTCCACAATTAATCATAGCCCACGTGAAAGGTTTTCGAATACAGCAAGTGGCAACAAAGGTACTGGTTTTAATACTGCCTGTGAATTACCTACTGTTTGGCATGTATGACATGTACAACCAAAATTAACCACATCTTTGTGCCTTCCAGCCACTATAAATGCTTTAGCCTGGGTCTTCCGTGCATCAACTTCTTTGGCTTTTTCTTTCGGTTTTCCTTCCTGTTGTAACTTCTGTTGTGGGATGCTGTTACTACACAGCCTGGAAAAATCCCTGGGTATTTTTCTTTTAATTCCCTAGTTCCCTGGTCTTACTTTGGCTTCTCCATCACAAGGGGTGCCTCTCCGACCTTGTCGCAACCTAAATCATTCCCACAAATTAACTGTGTTCCTGGAACTGAAACTCTGTCACTTACTCTCACTGTTACTTTCACAACCTTGATTTGGCACTCCAACCTAATGTTACACAAGGGAATACTTAATTTCTGTTCCCATTCCACAAATTACCATGCTGTTGAATAATATGTCAGAAAGAGTGAAAATACTTCCATCTCTTACTATTAGAGGCCGAGGGAAAGTGAGGACTGCAGATGCTGGAGATCCGAGTGGAAAACTGTGGGGCTGGAAAAGCACAGCAGGTCGGCAGCATCCGAGGGGCAGGAGAGTTGATGTTTCAGGCACAAGTCCTTCATCAGGAAATTGGGGGATAAGGCAGGGGCAAGGGGTCTGAGAATTAAATATGAAGGTGGGGGTGGAGCTGGGTGGAACGTAGCTTGGAAGGCGACAGGTAGATGCAGGTGACGTCTGATGATGTTACGTTGGAGAGGCGGGTGAAGTGGAAAGGTGGTAGGACAGCTGGAACCCTCAAACTATACAGCAACAACGTTGGCTTCACCAATTTCCAGATCGCCGCTCCCCCAACTTCATCCCAGATCCAACTGCTCAAATTTGCACTGCCTTCTTGAATTGTTCTAATTGTCCATCTTCCTTCCCACCTATTCACTCCACCCTCCCCTCCGACATATCACTATCATTCCATTCTACATCTTCTTATCGCCTTCCCAGTGACCCTCCCGCCAGCCCAGCTCCTACCCTCCGATTTATCTTTCAGCCCCCTTGTCCCCAAGCCACATACCTGACGATCGGTTTATGCCTGATATGTTGATTGTCCTGCTCTTCGGATGCTGCCTGATCTGTTGTGCCTTTCCAGATCCTCACTTCTCAACTATTAGATACTGAACTAATCCTGTATGTTGCAAAATTATAACTTCTTGTCCTCCCCCCACACACCATTTTTTCTTAGTGAAGTTTATCTACAGAGGCCAATTCTTTATAAAGATCAGGCACTGTCTCCATATTCAGCCCCTGCCCAGGATGTGCACTCTCCTGCAGCTCCTCGGCTCAACTTGGGGACTTCTTTACCAGGTACACTAAGGCTACTGGCTTAACCTATTTCGCCACATCTTTCCCCAAAGTGTCTTCCTTCAATGCCCAGCACTGTGTGTCCTAGCTTACTGCAGTGAAAACACCTTTTCACAGTGCCCATCTTAAACCATCAGCACTGTAATTTTATGTGTTCCGCTACGTTATAGTGTGAACACCTGAGGCCTTTCACCACCTTTCAACCCCATTTTGGCTTTTTTTCTCACCTCTGGTAAACTATTGTCAGTGTGCTTTTCTTTATGTTTTGTAGTGTAGGATCTCCACTTCTCCCAATTTCTATCCCTCACAGGATGAAAATCCTCCCAGAAGCTAAATTTCATCTCCTGCACCAATGCATACTCAACTGCAATTTCTGCCGCTCTTCTCACTTCTTCAAATTCCTGTACATTCACATGATTTCTTACCATCTCTGCAAGCGACTCTTTAAAGTCATCTGCCAGAATAATCTCACATCGGACATCACAGATCGTATCCATTTTTAAGGCCTGCATCCATTTATCAAAATGACTGTGGTTAATTCTTTCAAACTCAATATAAGTCTAACCTGGTTCTGTCTCTATATTTCTGAATCGCTGTTTATATTATTCTAGTACTAATTCATAAGCACTCAAAATAGCCTGTTTGACATCTGCATGATCACTTGCTCCCTCATGTGACAGCACCGCACATACCTCTCAAGCTGTGCTCACCATCTTAGTCTGAACTAGCATTACGCACAAGTTCACTGGACACGCCATCTGCCGAGCCAAATTTGTAAATGAAATAAAGGTTTTGGCATTTTTCTCAAAGAAATATGGCAATGTATTTACATAGTTGTATGCATCCCTACGTTGAGAAAGTGAGGTCTGAGATGCTGGAGATCAGAACTGAAAATGTTTTGCTTAAACAGCGCAGCAGGTCAGGCAGCATCCAGGGAACAGGAGAATCGACGTTACGGGCATGGGCTTATGCCCAAAACGTCGATTCTCCTGTTCCCTGGATGCTGCCTGGCCTGCTGCGCTGTTCCAGCAACACATTTTCAGCTGAATTCCTACGTTCTCCTTTCATCTTCATACTACTAATTTAACTTTCTTATCTAGTTCTGAACGTCTGAATTTCAAATTCTCCCTCCCTTCCTTTTTCCTCTCTTTCTCTTTCTCTATATTCTCTCTCTCTTTCTGTCTCTCTCTTTATCTTCTAACTCCAGTTGCCACAATTGCAATTTAAGTTTTTTTCTAACTCGACTGTAGTTGCCTGTTTCTCTAATACACCAAAGTGCTTCGCCAACTCCATTATGATTATAGCTTTACTTTTGTCCCTGGTGAAACCCAAATCTAATCTACCTTCCTTTGTCTTTCTTCACTTTCTTGGCAAATTTGTAAATCATCTTCAAACTTCATTAGTAATGTTAAAAGACATTTCTTTTAATTTAACCAACCACAAGGAAACAAAATTATAAAAACATTTTTTATTTGAATATGTAGGTCACTAACTGCTAAGTGATGGAATCTGCTGGTACGTTTTCTACCTCAAATCTGTTCAAATCTGTTTACATCCCATACAACAAGCCCTCAAACTGTTACGATGTCGATATCAAACTCCCTTTTTAATTGAAACCACACACCCAGAAAAGCTCACCTCACCTCGTAATCTGTTAAAACATGAGTGACAAAGTAGTCCCAAATTCCACTACTAATAGAAAAATATCAATTTCTAAATATGTATGTTAACTCACTGAGCTTGAAGTTTTGTTTTCAGATGTTTCGTTACCATGACTAGGTAGCATCATCAGTTAGAGTCTCTGGTGATCCCCTGGTGGTATGTCCCGCGTCTCTATTTATAGGTCTTGGTTTTTTAAGGTGTGTGATGCCATTTTCAGTTCTTTTTTTGAAGGGAAGGTAGATCGGATCTAAATTGAAATGTTTATTGATGTACGTCTGGATAGAATGTCATGCCACTAAGACCTTTCATGCGTGGCTTTGTCCTAGAATGCGTGTGCTGTCACAGTCAAAGCGGTGTCCTTCTTTGTCTGTATGTATGGAAACTAGTGATAGTGAGTCATGTCTTTGGTGGCCGGTTGGTGTTAATATATTCTGCTCGCACAACAGGATAGTTTGAAATGGAGGAAAAATGATTTTATAGACATTGTTTAATCCCTGTGTGTTCAGATAAGGAAGATTGTTCATATGTGCACAACACATTCTGAATGAACAACGGAGACACAGTTAAAGAAAAATGATGCACATAATGTATAACATTTATGAA
The DNA here is from genome assembly GCF_004010195.1 of Chiloscyllium plagiosum. Taxonomy (NCBI): domain Eukaryota; kingdom Metazoa; phylum Chordata; class Chondrichthyes; order Orectolobiformes; family Hemiscylliidae; genus Chiloscyllium; species Chiloscyllium plagiosum. Next base: position 39,038,216 of record NC_057717.1, read on the forward strand.
GCATTAAAATATTATTAGATCCTCATCTGAAGTGACACGTTCCTCTTCTCTCAACGTTCCCCCTTTTGTGGGATTCCCAACTCTAATCTCTCATTCTTATCAGGATGTATATTATAATTTATTGCTTGTGGTGACTCAACGTATTTCAGTTAACCCCTTTCTACCGGGAATTAAAGATGTTGGCCTGCTGGGTTCTTTCCAAAACTAGTGTCTGTCATATTATTGGAGAGAAAAGTTCTGGCATCAGACCCAGCATTTGAAAATATTGCTCTGTTCTACGTGCACTACACAAAGGACCATAGGACACAGGAATTGCCAAAACATTTATTGAAGTACATCTACTTCTTTCGGTAATGTAATTTTCTCATTTTCCACATCTCCATATCTATATCCTTTCCATTGTTCTCCCTTAGTATCTAGTTAAGAAATCCGCCAATTATTCTTTATGTCCCATCTCTCAAAACTCCTTCTTTCGGTTTATATCTATTGTTCTCTTCTCGATGTAATGTGATTATAATTGAGAAATATAACTACAAAGACATGAGGGAGGAGTTGACCAGGCTTAATTGGAAGGGGGGCTGACCAGGAAAGACCATATAGCAGCAATGGGAGGAGTTTCAGGGGATAATTCGGAACATAATACCAGAACTTCAAACCCAAGAAGATGAAACATACTCATGGGAGGACAAGGCAGCCATGAGTGATAAGGCATCAAACAAAAGGAGAGAACATACAATGTGGTGAAGATGATGGGAATCCAGAGAATTCAGTGGCTCTGAAACTACATAAGGCTGGCTTCACTGACACGACAGAACTCTTAACCATGGTCAGGGCGAGAAAAAGAAGAAAACACATTCACTTGAAACTCAGAAGATGGCATTACTCAAGGAAAGAGATTCAGTTGAATTAAACATTTGAATTAAAATCAGTTAAATGTGTCAGATTGCAAGTAAGACCCGGGGAGAGAGACTGTCAGCAGAACGAGAGGTTGAAAAGTGAAGTATTTCCACATCAGAAGCCATGTTAGGTCACTGAGTGCAGGGCCGATGGGTGAATGGGTCTCAGTGAGAATTGGGGAACAGACAGCAGAATTGCATTGCCGATATTGCAGCTCGAAACTGCGTATTCATGTAGCTGTAGACCACAGCAGCAGGAGAAGCAGACCTGCATTCAATCACAACCTGTAACATTTTGCCAGGATAAAACGTTAGTCTGCCATTACCATCAACACTATCTATGGTTCAGTGACGAGTGTGGGTGAACATGTTCGAGTCAGAATGACATGAACCTTAACCTGATGCTAACTCATTAAAGCTACCAGACTTGACCAACAGATCTGAACGAAGCCCTGCAGTCCTGCCACATTCAGTAATAAATGGTGGTGGATGATTAAACCAATGACGGAGAAGAGGGCTCCACAAACATCCCAATCCTAAATAATGGAACAGACCTGCACATCAGTGTAAAAGGGAAGGATGTTTAATCTGCACCAACCTCTGCCAGAAGTGTTGAGTCGATGATTCACCTCATCCTCGCCATTATGCCCACAAAATCACAGATGCTCGTCTTCAACTAATTTGATTCAATGCACGTGAGATGAAGAAACAGCTGAACACAGTAGATACGACAAAGGCAATGGGCCCTGACCCCATTCCTGCAATCGGACTGAAGACTTGTGCTGCACAACAAGCCCTGTCCCTGGGGAAGCTGTTTCATTCCAGTTCCAACTCTGACATTTCCCTGGCAATGTGGACAATTACTCAGCTATGACCCGTCCCCTAAGAGGGGAATAATTACAATCTGACCCATTACCACCCCCTCAGTTCCATCACTATAGTCAAATTGGTGGGAGTTCTTTTTGACAGAGCTGTCAAGCAGCGCAGAAATAACCTGCTCATTGTGGTTTCCGATAGATCCCCATGTGGAGATGGTGCTGTTGTGGAAATGTCATTGGACTACTAATCCAGACCAGACTAATGCTCTGACAGCGGGTGGAAGTTAGAAACAATTAATAAAATATCGAGATCTAAAATCTGGTGTCAGTAACAGTGACGTTGAAGCCAATATCGATTGTAAACAGAATTTCCTTCTCCAATATACTTTTAGGAAGTGGAGCTCCCGTGATTTCCTGGACTGGCCTAAAAGTGACTCCAAAGACCCTGACATGTGATTCACATTTCAGTGGTCTATGAAACGGTCAATCAAGGCACTCATTTGTACCAACTTACTCCGAGGTCTGAAAGGATGAAACCAGACAGAACATCCGGCCTCAGCATCAGTATGGAAAAGGGAATGTGAACACAGTCCTGTCGAATCTGCAGAGACCTCCTTCCAAACATCTGAGAGCTTGTGACAACATTTACAGAGATTTCCCACAGACATCACAGAAACAGCGGGAAAAGAGTAGGTCATACAACACATTGAGCTTCTCCCATTCTAGTTCATGGAAAAAATCTCCTCAATGCACTTACCCCACATGATGTACATATCCGTTCATGTGAGTAACCTTGGGAAGCTATACAATAGAAAGAGCAATCGTACGTTTGCTCCATCGAGTTTGCTACCCAACTCAATGTAATAATGGTTGTCCCTTCATTTCCACACCGTACTCCTGTTCTCTCATCTCGAAATCCTTATTTATAATCAGTGGCTCGGTTTCCAGGTGCGAGCGAATTTCCCAGGTTCACCAGTCAGTGAGTGCAGATATTTATTCACATCTTAATGCAGCGTGACTTGCCTGTACCTAATACTGTGGCCCTTTGTTTTAGACGCCCCAGACAGGGGAATAATCATCTCTGCTTCCAATCTGTCTCACCCTGTCAGGGTTCTGTATATTTCACTCATTTTCCTAAACAGCATGGAACACAGGCCGAGTCAACCCAATATCTGCTCGCACAACAACCCCGTCATCCCAGTCTGGTCATCCTTCACTGCACTCCCTCAATGTCAGGTTTGTCCTTTATTAGGTAAGGAGACCAAAACTGCACATAATGCTGCGCAATGTTTGAGATGATGTCTCACCAAGGCCCTGTACAGCTGCAGTAAGACACCCTTACTCCAGGCCTCAAATCTCCCTGAAATGCAGGTCAACACACCATTTATCTTCCTCACTGCTTTCTGTTTCTGCAATATTGCTTTTAGCGACTGGTGTACAAGGAGATGCAGATCTTTTTCAATGTTACAGCTCCCCACTTGCTGGGTCTGTGTACACTGGGCAGCGTGCCAATGCCATACCCAGTATTGACTTCTGGTTGCAGAACTCACTGCGCTGCATGGGCCTCAGAAGTTTATCCAGAAGGAAACAACAAAAAGGATCATACGTCCCTTTGTAGATCAACATGTTTCAACCAATCCTTTCCAAATAGTAGGCTGCCAATTTATCGTTTCCACCAAAGGGCACACCATCACTTCTGTCCACATTGTTCTCCATGAGTCACGTATTTACCCATTCACTCCACTTGTCTTAGTCTCCTCGGTGCTTTTGTACATCATCCTCACCCACTCACAATCCCATATCCGTTAGTGCTATCAGCAGGCTGGGATATATTGTATCTGATTCCAGCAACCAAATGTTTAAAGGGCATTGTGAACAGCTGGGCCCCAAGCACTGATCCCTGTGACACCTCAGCAATCTTCCTCTGTTAATTTCTATTCATTTATTTCGTTATTCTGGGTGTCACTGGCCGGGCCAGCATTTATTACCTGACCCTAGTTGCCCTGCAGAAGGTTGTGGTGAGCTGCCTCATTGAACGTTGCAGTCCATCTGCTGCCTTGGAGCTCCAATGTCATTAGGGACGGAATCCCAGGAATCTGACCCAGTGGCTGTGAGGTAAAGGTGATATATTTCTAAGTCAGGATGGTGAATGCCTTGGAGGGGACCCTGAAGATGATAGTATTTCCAAATATCTGCAGCCCTTGTCCTTCTAGAAAGACGTGGTTGTGAGTTGGGAAGATGGTCTCTGAGGATCTTTGATGAATCATTTCATTGCAGCATGTAGATAGTAAAACACTGCTGCTGCTGAGCTTTGATGGTGGAGTATTGTGAATGAAGAGACAGTCAAACTGGCTGCTTTGTCCTGGATGGTTTCAAGTTCTTGAGTGTTGTTGGGGCTGCTATCATCCAGGTAAATTGGGAGTCTTCTATCACACTTTTGACTTATGCATTGTCGATGATGGACAGACGTTTGGAAGTTGGGATGTGAGTTACTCACCGCAGTATTCCTAGCTTCGGACCTGCTCTTGTGCTTATTGTATTTATGTGGCGATACCAGTGAATTTCTGAGCAATGATTACCCACCACGACTTTGATACTGAGGGATTCAGTGATAGTAACACCATTGAATGCTAAGGGGCAGGTTAGATTGTATTTTAATGGTGATGGTCACGGTCTGTCATTTGTGTGGCCAGAATGTTGCTTACCACTTGTCAGCCTGGACACTGTCCAGATCTTGTCGCATTTTAACATGGACTGCTTCAGTATCCGAGGAGCCACAAATGTTGCTGAACATTGTACAATCATTGGCGAACATCCTTACTTCTGACCTTAAAATGGAGGGAAGATCATTGATAAAGCAGCCTTGAAGATATTTTCGGCCACTGCTCGAGGGACTCCTACAGACGTGGAGCTGAGTTGACTGACCTTCATCAACCATGACCATCTTCCTACGTGTCCGGTATGAATCTAACCAGCAGGGAGTTTCCCTTTGATACCCATTGATTCCAGTGTTGCTAAAGCCCCTGATACCACACTTGGTCGAAGGCAGCCTTGATTTAAAGGTATATCGCTCTCACCCCACCTCTGGAATATAGTTCGTTTGTCCATGTTTGAACCACGGTCATGAGGTCAGGAGCTGAGTGGCACTGGTGGAGCCCAAACTGGGCGTCATTGCCCAGGGTATTGCTGAGCAAGTGATGCTTAAAAGCACTGAGACCTTCCACCACTTTACTGATGATCGAGAGTAGACTGATGTGGTGGTAATTGGCCGGACTGGATTTGTTCTGCTTTTTTATATGCAGGAGATACTTGGGGTAATTTTCTACATAATCGGGAAAGCCATTTATGTAATTGTATTGAAACAGTTTGTCTAGGGGAGTGGAAAGTTATTGATCACACGTTTTCAGTACTATTGCCAGAATGTTGTCAGAGTATGGACCCTTTGGAGTATCCAGTATCTCCAACTGTTTCTGGACATCGCGTGGACTGAATCGAATTGGTTGATGACTGGTAACTGAATCGCTGAGGACCACTGGAGGAAGCTGAGATGGATCATCCACTCAGCACTTCTGACTGAAGATTGTTGCGAATGCATCAGCCTTATCTTATACACTGAAGTGCTGGGCTCTTCCATCATTAAGAATGGGGATATTTGTGGAATCTCTTCCTCCAGTGAATTGTTTAATTGTCCCCAACGTTTCTCGACTAGATGTGGAAGGACTGCAGAGCTTAGATCTGATCCTTTGCTTGTGGGATCACTTCGCTCTGTCTATCCCTTACTGCTTATGCTGATTGGCGCACAAGTAGTCCTATTTGGTGGCTTCAACTGGCTGACACCTTATTGTCAGGTATGCCTGGTGCTGCTCCTGCCATCCTGCATACTCCATGGAACCAAGGTTGATCCTCTGGATTGATGGCAATTGTTGTGAGGGGGATATACCAGGCCATGAGGTTGTGTGGGTGTACAATTCTGCACCTTTAGATAAACCACAGCACCTTATGGACACCCAGACTTGAGCTGCAAGAGCTGTTCGAAGTCTGTCCAACTTAGCACCGTGATAGTACCACCCAAAATGGTGATGCTATTATCAATGTGAAGGTGCGACTTTGTCTCCACAATGACGATGCGGTGGCCACTCTTACCGATACTGTCATGGACAGCTACTTCTGCAACTGGCAGATTAGTAAGGCTGTGGTCAAGTATGTATTTTCCTCTTGTTGTTTCCTTCACCACCTGCTACAGAACTAGTCTAGCAGCTATATCCTTTAGGACCCGGCCAGCTCGATCAGTGATGCTGTAGCTGAGATACTCTTGGAGGTGGACATTGATATCCCCCACCCAGAGTACATCTTGCGTCCGTGCTACCCTCAGTGCTTCCTCCAAGTGTTGATCAACATAGAGGAATACTGATCCATCAGTTGAAAGAGGCTGGTACATGGTAATCAGCAGGAGGTTTCCTTTCCCATGTGTAAACTAACGCCATGAGACTTCATTGGATACGGAGTCACTGTTGAAGACTCCAAGAGTAATTTTCTTCCAACTGTATCCCACTGTGCCGCCACTTCTGCTGTGCCACTTCTGCTGATGACAGGGGAAGGTGATGGGGAGTCTGGGACATAGTCTGAAATAGATCACCCACTCAGTATTTCTGACTGAAGATTGTTGCGAATGAATCAGCCTTATCTTATACACTAAAGTTCTGGGCTCTTCCATCATGGAAGAAAGGGTTATTTGTGGAATCTCTTCCTCCAGTGAATTGTTTAATTGTCGCCAACGCTTCTTGACGAGATGTGGAAGGACTTATACCTTACAGAATCATACCTTCCAGACAATGTCCAGCTGCTGCTTGATGAGTCTGTTTATTTGAAATCTCTGTTTACTGCCAAGTGTCCCATTCCAGAAACATGACAATATATTCGCCCCAATTTACTCAGATTTGATTTTTCAAACTAGACATGGAGCTTTACCATTTTTTTCTAAAAATCAAAATGTTTTACATCTCTTTCATTTGTCTCCCAGTCTGTTTCTCAAACTTAATCCCCATTTCATAAATCTATGTTAGTGTTGTCTATGACCATTACTTTCAGCCCCAATACTTCCTACTAAACCATTTACTTTCTACGTTCTATGTTCCATGTACTCTATCATTTTCCCACACCAGACTTGGTTTTCCTTGTATTGTTAGAAAGTTTTGTGAAGACAGAACTGAAGTAGTGACTTCATAGTTCTGCCATTTCCCTGTTCCCCATTCTCCATTCTCTGGTTTCAAACTGTAAGGAAACTGCACTTGTTTTCTCATATTTTTCACATTGACATGATTTATCAAGTTATTACAGTTCACTCTTATAACCCTTGTAAATATACTCTTCAGAAACTCATCAATTTCTGCCTTAAACTGCTCAATAATTGACCTCCCACACCATACTCTCACAGGAGCATAGACTCTATACCAAAAGAAGTACTGCCCGATCTATATTAGTCCCACTTTCAACAGCAGGAACATAGCCTGGTATGTTATGACACTTCGAAGTACTCGTCCAAGTACTTTTTAAATGATTGTGAGGTTACCCGTGATAATTCCCCTGTCAGGAAGTAATCCCAGAACCCAACAACCTCTAGGTGAAAAAAAAGTTTAAATCCTCTCTGAATCTCAAACTTTTCACTTTAATTTTGCGCTCCTTTGTTCTTGACTCTCTGACTAAAAGGAACAGCTGTTGTCTATCCACCCTGTCCGTGTCGCTTATAATATTGTCCTTCTGAATCACGGGTCTCTCAGATTTCTCTGCTCCAAAGTAATCAACCCGAGCTTATCCAGTCTCTCTCCCTCGCTAATATGCTCCATCGCAGGGAACATCCTGGTAAATCACCTCTGCACCCTCTCTAATACAATCACATCCTTCCTGGAATGTGGTTTCCAAAACTACATACAGTACTCCATTTTGACCGAACCAAAACCCTGTATTACTTCTATAATCTACGCCCTGATTAGGAAACACAACAGCCAAGGTCCAATTCTTAAGTAGTCCATTAACCTGCCCAGTCACATGCAGGAATGTGTGGAGAAGCACACTCTGATGTTCCCAGTGTGCTGCCATTCATTGAGTCCTCCCCTGCCTGGTTTCTTCTCCCAAAGTGCATCACCTCATATTTATCAAGGTTATATTCTATCTGCCATTGATCTGCCCATCTGACCATTCCATCTGCATCTTCCTGTAACTTAAGGCCTTCCTCCTCACTGCTAACCACCCAGCCAATCTTTATGACAAACATACACTTACTTATCACACCTTGCCCACTCTCCACCTAGCCCCCCTCCACATTCACATCTATATTTTTTTTAATGAATAACACAAACAATTACGGTCACAGCATTGATCACTGTGGTACACCGGGGGAACACTGGTCTCCAGCCACACAAACAGCCTTCTCCCACCACCCTCTGTCTCCTTCTACTAAGACAATTTTCGTTGTAACTTGTCACGTACTCCATTATATTGTGAGATTTTACTTTATTTTTCAGTTTCCGAGGTGTAAATATTTCAAAGGCCTTCCTACAAAACTAAACAAACGACCTCCTCAAACTAATTCAATCAAATCCATTGGATATGACTTCCTTCTGATAAAGGCATGCTGATTGTCCCTGATCAGACCTTGCAACTCTGATTGGAGTTCGATTCTCTCCTTCCCTATTTTCTCCAGTAGTTTCCTTAACGATGATCTATTACTCGCGTGTCTACAGTTCCCTGGTCTATCTCTTCCACACTTACTGTGAAGTGGAATCGTATTAGCAGTTCTCCTGTTCTCTGGCACCTCTCCTACGGTCAGATTATAATTAAAATATTCAGTCAGGGTCTTTCCTCCCTTGACCCCAAAAGCCGCCTGTGATACAAGTCATTCAGACATGGAGATTGGTCCAAGTTTATGCAGAACAATGCCTCAAATTCCTGCTCGTATTTTACAGCAATCTGTTCAAGAGTTTTCCAGTCCATCTTCTTGAATTCTGTACCTGACTCCTCCTTCTCCCAAGTAAAATAGATGGGAAGGTCTCATGTAACAGTCCATCAATGTTCTCCAGCTTGACACACAGATTTCCCTTTGGTTTCTAATGGACAGTAACTGTTTGCTGATTATTCTCTTCTACTTGTCCGTGTAGAATATCGTAGGATTCTTCCTGATCTCGCCTACTTGTACTTCTCCATGTCCTGCTGTTATTCAGTCCCCTTTATGTTTCTAAGTTTCACTGCAATTACATCTCATGTTGTGAAACTCGAGATCACAGGCTGAGTTTCCACATCAGACAATCTTGCCATTTTAGGGTTTAATCTGGATAATACCTTTTGCAGTTCCTCCGTAGTCAATATATTCTTTCTTCGATTGGGACTCCGAACGATGCACAATACTCTAAGTTTAGTCTCATGAACACTCGATGCAACTGGTGCACAACATTGTCTATATTCCAATTACGTTCACATGAATGCAAACCTATTTTTTACTCTCCCATTTGCATATATTCTTCCTAATACCTCTCGCTTTAAATTTTCTTATGGCTTATTGTGTGAGTTTTTTTTATATTGTCTCCTGAATATCCAACTGTAAGTTATACATTGGTTTTTCATTGCCTATGTCTCCAAGAATCATCTTCAAACCATTCCAAAAAAATGTTTGCCACTTCTGGTTTTCCTTTCATCGGTACATTCTCACACTCCCCGGTTATGTTATTACCTTCTAAATATCGAGTAGCATGTTCTTTGTAATCGAGTCCAACTGACACCCGATTGCGGATGACAAGATAACTGGTCTGTAGTTCACAATTCTCCAAATTCATCCTTTCTTCAACTATTGGATAATATTTATAACCTTTACCTTATCCACATTGGTTCAATAACTTTTGGGAATGTGTCGGAAAATAAAGTGAAAATCCGCGATGCAATCAACATGTCTGTTGCTGCTTCCTCTCAAATTCTTGTGTGAAGTACATCTAGTCTGTCAGATTTATAAATACTCAACCTAGCTTTCTTTAGAAAGATGACCTCAACATTGATAAGAATGATCTTAGACTTTACTTATACAAGTCCCATGGTCACTTGGTACTTCTGGGAGAATTTCAGGACATTCTCCCATGAAGATAGACACAAAGAAAATGTTTCTTTTCCCTGCGAATTCTCTGTTCTCGGCAATAAATTATTTTGAACGCACACCAACTGTTCCACATTTGACCTTGTTTTTATTTTTTTCATACATTGATAGACGCTTTTTAGCAGTCGTTATGTTTTTCTTTCATTTGCACGCTTTTTCTCTTTTTGATTTTCTTCTCAGTTTCTTGTTCATCCTTTGCTGGGTCCTACATTTCTCTGAATCCATTGGCTTACTGCAACACTTGGCAGTTTTCTAAGCTGCGTCCTTACATCGAATAGAAAGATGAAGGTGGAGTTGAAAGTGATAGATGGAGAAGAGGGTGAACCAGATTGATAGAAAGGCAGGAGGGCACGAAGGAACATTTAAAAGGGCGGTTCTGACTTGGAAGGTTGGAGTGGGATAAGATGGGATGAGGAGAAATGGGGAAATGGGGAAATCCACTGTGATCCCCTGTGGTTGGAGGGTCCCAAGGCAGTAGATGAGGCTTTCTACCTCCAGGCTTCTGGTGGCTCGGGTTTGGCGATGGAGCAGGTCTAGGACCCTCATATCCTTGGCAGAGTGTGAAGGGGAGTTAAAGAGCTTAGCCTCAAGGCGATGAATGTGGTCAATGTGGCTGTCCCAGCGATGCTCTCTGAAATGATCCACAAGTTGACCTCCTGCCTCGCCAATGTAGAGAAGATCACATTGGGTTTAATGGATGCAGTAGATGAGGCGTTCTGTCTCCCTTCAGCATCTATCACTTTCAACCCCACCTTCATCTGCCTATCACTATCCCAGCCAACTCCCCCCTGTCGCAACCCCTTCTCATATATCTCTCAGCCCCCTTGACCCATAAGCTTCATTCCTGATGAAGGCCTTATGACCGAAACATCGATTTATCTGCTCTTAGTATGCTGCCTGACTGCGCTTTTCCAGCACCACACACTTCGACTCTGATCTCCAGCGTCTGTAGTCCCCACTTTCTACTCACACCCTCATGGTTTGCATTACTCAGATTTATAACGTTTACTTCAAATAAAATAAAAACTGTCGTGTACTCAAACAGCATAAAAGAAAACCAATACATTGTGGTCACTGTTCCCAAAAGGTCCTTTCCAGCAAACGTTTCAATTAGCTCTTCTGATCACTCAACACCAATTCTTAAATAATCTGATCTCGAGCTCAGTGCTGGACATAATGTTCATGTAAACCATCTCACACGTGGTCATGAAATCCATTTTTCCCAGCATTAGCATTCAATTGTGTTCACACAGTTTAGATATAATTTAAACAGTACATTATTACTCCAGTACCCACAAACGTGTATATCTCATTTCCTGTTTTATAACATGTCCAGCATTTGTATTGCAGCTTTCGCTTTGATATATAACTCCCATCAATGTTTGCTCCTCCTTGCTGTTTTTGCGCTCCACCTTACTAGATTCTGTAGAATCTTAGCGACGTGGGGTCTGGGGAGATTAATGGTAGAGATCATCTCGCCACATCATTTATGATCTTCTCAAACTTTAATTTCTCCAGATCTCATGTTATGCTGATGGAGTAGAGAAAAACAATGAGCTTCCAACATGTTCTGTATTCGCCCAGAGAGCTGAGACAGCTCGAACTGGGTGGGAACTTTACAGCAGGCTGGTAAAGTGTTGCTGCTGCTGTACAGGTTCTTAGTGAGAGCACATCTGGAGTAGTGTGTACAGATTTAATCTCTTCAATGAAGAAAGGATGTTGTTATATTGGAAGCAGCTCAGAGATGGTTTCCTCAACTGATTCCTGCAATGAAGCTGCTAGCATATAACGAAAGGATGATCAGGTTGACCCAGTAGCCACTGGAGTTTGAAAAAATTAAAGATGATCTTATTTGAACATAGATGACAGAAGGATTCAACAAGTGAAGTGAAGTACACAGATAATAGAGGAATCCATTCCGTTCTCCAGCCTGTTACACAGGAACAACAGGAGGATATTCAGGCCTTCAAACCTGGTACACCAAAACAGGACGAGACTATTCAGCCCCCTCGAGCCTGATATAAATTTACAGAAGTATGCCAATCAGCCACTCGAGCCTGTAACAGTAGGCCATGCTGCACCAGTGTCCTGTTAAACAGCAATATGATCAGTCCATTCAGCCTCCTCAAGTCTGTAACATAGGAACTGGAAGAGGTCACACAGTGACCGGAGATTGTTACACTGGGATAACAGGAGGCCATTCATACCCACCGAGCCTATTGCAAGGGAATTGGATAAGGATAAAAATTATCTGAGACTCCTTTCATGAGAAAGGAAGAGGTAATTTGGACACGTGTCTGTTATATGTGAACAAGGAAGGACCAATCAAATCCTCGGTCCCATCTCCTGGATACATGAAGAGACTGTTCAGTATATCCACCTGTTATGAGAAGACCCATCAGCCCCTTAAAATGTTACACAGCAACAGTAAGATTCCATAATCTCCCAATCCTCTAAAGCATCAACAGGAGGAAATAATTCTGGCCTTGGAGATGACAACACGGGAACCCAGAAAGACGTCAGCCCATCGATATTGTACACCAGCAGGATGATGAGTCCATTCAGCCACACATGGCTCTTACACAGCAATTGGATTAGATCTCTTAAAGACTTGTGCCTGTTAAACAGGAATTCGAAGAAAACGTAAACGTTTTCAAAAGGGAAAAACTTATAATAATGTTATACAACAGGGACAATAGTGTAACAATAAACTATTGCAATTTAAGGCAAATTGTTCGAGTCCATTGTTCAGGGTAGTAAAGTTAAACCACAATTCGTCAGAGTCAACATGGTTTTACGAAGACTAAATCGTGTTTGAATTGTTTGCTTGAGTTATTTGAAGGTATCACAAACAAGGTGGATCGTGGGAATCCTGGAGAGGGAACATATCTGGTCATCCTGAAGGCATCGGATGTATCCCTTCTCCAATGAGTAGGTTGTAAGATCAGACAACACAGGTTTAGGAGTAATTTATTAGCTTGAATGGAGGATTGGGTAACCAAAAAATGTAGTCAGATGGAATAAAGTGTCATTTTCTTTTGGCAAATGCAATTTGTGGGGTGCCATTGATTTCAGTACTCATGCCTCAACCATTTGCGTTCGATGGTATTACTATACTCGGTTGACGGGATATAAAATACGATGCCATATTTTCAAATTACACTAACATCGGTGGGAAATTACTTCGGAATGATGATGCAAGAGGTTTTAAAACTGTATGGATAGGTTGGATGAATGGGTCAACATTTGACAAGGAAAATTAAAGTGAATAAATATGGGTCTATTCAAGTTGGTCAGTATAATAGTAAGACAAATTATTATCTAAATGGAGAGAAAGTTCAAAGTGCATAGGTGCAGAGGGATCTGTTTGTCTGCTTGCATATCACAAAAAACTTGCCTGCGGGTACTGCACTTAATGAGAAATGCAAGCATAATTTCGGTGTTTATTTATAAAAGGATAGAGTAGAAAGGTAGGGAATGTTGGTGTAGTTATGGAAGGCATTTGTGAGGCTGCAACTGGAGTACAGTTTGGGTGTCCTGCAGAATGAGGTATTTGCATTGGAGGCAATTCAGAAGAGCTTCATTAGATTGTTAAAAATCACACAAAACCAGGTTATAGTCCAACAAGTTTAATTGGAAGAACACTAACTTTCGGAGTGACGCTCCTTCATCAGGTGATGGTGGAGGGCTCGATCGTAACACATAATTTATAGCAAAAGTTGACAGTGTGATGTAACTGAAATTATACATTGAAACTGTCACTGCATTCTAACTGTAAATTTTTTCTATAATTTCTGTGTTACGATCGAGCCCTCCACTATCACCTGATGAAGGAGCGTCGCTCGGAAAGCTAGTGTGCTTCCAATTAAACCTGTTGTACTATAATCTGGTGTTGTGTGTTTTTTAACTTTGTACATCCCAGTCCAACACCGGCATCTACAAATCTTCATTAGATTGATTCCATATTTGAAGTGTTTGTCTTATGAAGAGAAATTGAACAGTTTAGGCCTATACTCTCGAGTTTATAAGAATGAAAAGAGATCTCGTTGAGTTCTGTAAAATGCTAAAAGTAATGGAAAGTGTAGGCGTGTGGTGGATTTTTTTCATGTGGCGCAATCTACAAGAGACTAGAGGTTTAGGATGGAGAGATGGCAGGAAAAGGAACAGAGACCGCATTGACATCAGCCTCATCGAGGTCTTGGATTCCGCATAGATGCTCCTTGCTCTTATTCAACCCGTCGATTGTATTACCCAGTAATGGGGGAGATCTGAGTATCATACAGGAAGCAGGAACTCAGGATAAATCAGTCTCAATCAGTTAGACAGAACTTAACCATTAGGGTCACACAGTGACCTGCGCTGGGTTCTCAAATATTTACAATCTATATTAATGATCAGGAGGATGGAACAGGTATACAGATGCTGAGTTTGGTGATGTCGCTGTGATAAGCAAGAGATTAAATTAACAAGAGAGGGTGGAGAGTCTGCAAATAGATTCAGAGAGGTAAAGGCAATAGATGATAGTTTGGCAGGTGGAATTTAACATGATATAACCTGTCATTTCGTTTACGTGAATGATGGAAGGCAGTACGTTACTGAAATGGAGAGGGATTACAGGACTTACTGATGCTGTGTACTGGGGAGTTCACTCAGACCCGTTCAGATATGGGAGGTTTTGCTCCATCCCTGATCGTCTGCTCCTTTGTGCTCCAAGTGACGCCATTGCTCTCCGTACACATAGAATACTTTGGTGTGGGTGGTTGGTGGTGGGGATGGTGTTTTGAAACTGGCATCAAGGGGACGGCCTTTAACCAAGATATATTCATTTCTTTTTGCGTGGAAACCCGATGACGATGGGAATGGCTGACTGCTTCTGAATGAAGAGGCCGTGACTGCTGCCAGGACAGTGGGTATTCACCAACATGATGTGCTGTACATGGGTTCACTGTAACATTAATGGAGAGAGAGAGCTCCTTCAGTTCCTCTACCTCTCCCCATTGACATGGGGACTCTGCAGTTGCCATGTACACCACTGGGAATCCCATTATACTGAATAAACCCAGCAGCTCCCTGCTGTGGGAGAAACAATGTATTTACCTAATCCACCATATATAAGCTCCATCACTGAATGGTGACATTGATATTGAGATACTGGGAAATGATCGATATATCAACTAGTCCTGCCTGGAAAGTTCTGGATCTTAGAAGCTGAATGAAACTGTGACCCTAACAGCCACTGGCAGCACCCCTGGTGTGAAGCTGCAGGTCGTGTTGAAGGAGGTGACACCGCTCTGTGACCAGTTTCTTCTTCAGTCAGTGTCCTCACACTCTGCTCCTGGGTTAAATGGAGATAAGGAAGTTGTTACAGGAAAACCCGGGGTGGATGCAGCAGATCCCTTTCCCCACGGAGACTCATTGCGTGGTTTCAGAGCTTCCCCTCTCTGCAGCCTCTGCTCCATTTGTTGTTCATGTTGCAGGCTCAGATGCTGTAACTACAGTCCCCATGCTCCATCCAAATTGGGTCACCAAATCCTCAGGTCTCCCAGAATGTCTGAGGCAGCTCACAGCACATCCTCCAGCAAACCATCACCAGCCACTCCACTAAATTTTCAATTACAGGAGCCAGTCACAAACCCCTCCGCTACAAGTGTTGTGGACCGGACCAGATCCTCCCAAAATGTTTTAAGAAGGCCGTTTAGACCCAAACCTTTCCTGATTTTGAATATAGATGTGAAGTGTGCGTTCCAGATCTGTTATGACTGGTCAAAAGGAAAATATAATCTATTAAAATGCTTTAGTTAAAATACAATCAAACAAAAGAACTTTTGGGATGGCTTATATGTTGGAACACTCACACAAACAATAGATACCGTACCTTCTTGGTTTACACCGCTTGGCACAAAGATATATTCAAATTCAGATGCTGACAGCAGTTTTCCAATCCAGGAGGAAACAACATCAACAAAGATCTCAGAGAAAAGCAGTTGGGGATCATGAATTGAAACTTCGAACCCTTCTGGGATCCCCAGCAGCTTCTGAATGCTGCACCTAAAAAGAAAACGAGGAAACTTGGTCTGGGAGAGCTGGCCACTGCCCTTCCATTGCTACACCCGTTTTAATGAAATCTGAAATCTCAGTTATTTACGTAAACTGTTTTCAAACAGCATTTCTGCACTGCTGCCTTTAAAAAAATCTCTTTATAAAACCAAGAGAAAATAACCTTTTGTTACAGTGATAGCATCCTCACGATTTCATCTTTAATAAAATCATCCATCAATATACAAAGGTGGATTCATTTTAGACTTCATAATCTTCCTCTATTAGTGGACTGAAATGCATATACATTACATTGATTCTAAGCATACAAATGTTCACAACTAGATTCGATTTCATTCATTTTACTCCTTTGTCTTTCTTCATCCAAGTTTCAAAAACGTGTCAAAACTTAGGTTTTCTCGCTCTGTCACGTATAGTTTCAAATTGACTGGCAGCAATAATAAGCTCAATCGAATAAGACTGGTATTTGTCTCCCTAAACTTCTCCAAAACCTTTAAGGGGTCACGATCAGTGAAAAGGGTTTGTCACATGTATGTTATTCGCAACGTAAATGCTGAAATTTTATAACGCTAACAGCAATCTCAAGGACTCCTTCCCCATTGTGAAAAAAATCTGTTGATATTACCACTGCACACTTCAACCACACGTTACATAATGGAGCAATTCTCATCTCTCCAATAGTCCTACTAAAAGACATAGCTCCTCATGTCTCAGAATAAAAGAATTACATCCTTCTGTACCTCTTAATACTCTAACCTTTTTACCTGCTACTCCTGGCCTATGCCAGCGAACTTTACTCTCACAGTTATATGTTTTAAGAAGGTCTCACACATTCTTCTCAATCTCTCACAGAAACCAAACTTTGATTTCTGAACTCAATCATTATCATCAGCCATTTCAGCTTCTAAGCTTGTCATTGTAACCCTCTGCTCTTTCACACGAGTTCTCACGACTGCAGGAAGGGAATTGTTGAACGTCTCCAAAATAAAAATCTCTCTAACAGTGTCATCGCTTTGCTCTGTTTTTAATACCCTTACACACCTTTCAAAATTACTTTGTTTGCTCCTTTCAAACTCAATGTGCGTTTAACCAGAGTACCTTTTCTTAGATTCATGAAATGCTGTCTGTCAGCTTCTGGCACAAACACATATTCACTTCAGATGGCTTATTTCACCTCCTCATACTCCCCAGATTCCTCCTCCGATAGGGATGCAAATATCTATCAGCTTTGTTTGGATCAACTAAATCCACATGGTCATTGAGCACTGCATTTGTTTAGCCACTTTCTCAAATGAAATTCAAAAGGCTTTCCCATCCTTCTCATCAAATTTAGATAATGCCTGGATACATTTAAAAGAACCCCATCAGGCTTTTGGCTACTATAGGGTTGCTTAACCTCACTAACCTCCTCATCCCGCCGACAGTTTACCTTCATCTCCGCCTTCTATGTCAACTTTCCTGTCTAATCACTGACTTTTGAAGTTAGAACCTTGTTTTTCTTCTGTCCTTTTCTCTCTTTCTTCTTCACTTCCTTTTCTTTTATTTCTACTTTTCACCATAATTCAAACTGTTTCAATTCCTTCTCATGTTCAAAGTGCCTCATTTGAAATTGAATTCTAGTCATTTCCAAAGAGTCTGATGGCGGTTCCACCAAATGTAATTGCCGAGCTATAGCTGTAATTATCTCTCATTTTCTCACAGACAAACGCAACCCCAACTCCAGCTTGTCTGCCAATTCCTACAGCTTTGCATTCATTACCTTTTGTAAAACCCCCAACTTCACTTCTTCCATACCCAGAGAACTCTTAGTGACTGAAATAATCTTAATACACAAAACACTGTTTAAACCAACCGAATTCAACACCCTTAACAAAAGACGCTAACAGCTACCATACACAACCTTTGAACGGAATAGTCTCCAGGTGCATAATCTGCAGTGTCTGCATGAGCTTATCCTGGATTCTCTGGTTTCCTCCCACAATCTAAAGATGCGCATGTCAGGTGAATTGGCCATGCGAAATTGTTTGTAGTTTTCAGGGATGTGTGGGTTAGGAGCCTTTGTCGGGGTAAATATGTAATAATAGGGGAGAGGAATGGGTCTGGGTAAGTTGCTCCTCGGAGGGTCAGTGTGGACTTATTGTGTCGAATGACCTGTTTGCACACAGTAGGGATTGTAATTCTAAACGCAATTTGGTATTATCGATTTAGAACCGACAGGAGTCCCCAGTTTGCTATAGACCAACTAGACTGTCTCAATCTATTTTAAGAGGGTAGCTTGGATGCCAAACTTTTCTTATTTTAAAGGTAGATGTGTAGTGGGGGTTCCAGATGTGATGCTACTAGTCAAACCACTCATCATTAAGTAAAACACAATATATTTAAACACTCTAATGAAAACCCATACACAATGAAGATGAATTTAGAATAATTTAACTATTGGAAACCTTAACCGAATAATGGATACAGTTGTTTCTACAAATGAACTGTTCCAATATACTAAAATCACCTAAACACACCCCTTGGCAAAAAAGAACATTCAGACATACATTCTTGAATACAGTTCTCCAATCCAGGAGGAAACCGCATCAAGTTAGGTTATGAAAGGATTGGACACTCTGACAGCAGGAAACATGTTTCCACTGATGGGTGAGTGCCAAACCAGAGGACACAGCTTAAAAATACGGGGTAGACCATTTAGGACAGAGCTCAGGAGAAACTTCGTCACCCAGAGAGTGGTGGCTGTGTGTAATGCTCTGCCCCAGAGGGCAGTGGAGGCCCACTCTCTGGATTCATTTAAGAAAGAGTTGAATAGAGCTCTCAAAGATAGTGGAATCAAGGGTTATGGAGATAAGGCAGGAACAGGATACTGATTAGGAATGATCAGCCATGATTATATTGAATGACGGGGCAGGATCGAAGGGCTGAATGGCCTACTCTTGCACCTATTGTCTATTATCTATTGTTTCAGAGTAGCTGCTGGGGATAAGCTACTAGGCCATTTTTACTGCTATTTATTATAAACCCTAAAAGACGTTGTAAGTTATTTACTTTAGCCGTTTTCAGCAGGCAGTTTGGCCTTTAAGATCTCTTATTCATAGAAAGGAGAAAATAATCTTTTAATTCTAAAGTGACAGCATTGGCACACAATGTGGATGTCTGATCCTTTACTTAAGGGGCTTCCTTGTGTTACTGATCGCAAGTTCACCTGAGAGGGACAAATGCTGGTACAGACCAAGTCTCATAACTTCTGAAACACCCATTGTCCATGGACCATCACATGGGACATATTGCGAATTGAACAACAGCCTGCCACACACCTTTTCACTCTTTCTGAGATTCACACTGCCAGCACTCTATACACTAGGGAGCCAAAAGCTAAGCCCAGGGAAAGATACAGAGGGACAGAAAGATTCACATTAAAGGCAGAAACAGACAGTTAATTAACTGAAAAATGTTATGGAAACAGGGCAGTGGGACTAACTGGACGAGTGAGATTTTGGGGGGAATCCTTACAAGAATGAGAACATTGAATAAAGGCATTGTCAGATCAGCTGAAATGATTTGTTACATCAAATTCTGAATCTGCATCAGAGAACACCACAAACAACATAAACTGGGAGAAGATGACAGCCCAGCATGGAAAGCTGTGCACACCATGTTAGTGTGTTGCTCAGTAAACTGCACTATCTTCCCAGCGTGGAGAGTATTGCAAACTTTACTGTCATATGCTAACTATACTCGCATCAGATTACTGTCTATCATGGGAGGGGTGTGTGTGTGTGTGTGTGTGTGTGTGTGTGTGTGTGTGTGTGTGTGTGTGTGTGTGTGTGTGTGTGTGTGTGTGTGTGTGTGTGTGTGTGTTCATCAGAGACTGAGGGAGAGTGTGTGTATGGGCTTGATTGGCGTGGTTGAATGTGAAACTCATTGTTTGAGAAGGAACGCACATGCAGGAAGCTATTTTAAATAAGAACAACTGGCAGGTTTTTTGTTAATCGACAAAGGGAGAACGAGAGAGGTTTCATGGATAGACACAGTAAAGTTTTTGAGAATGTCAAAATAAAGGCATTGCCAGACACAACAGCAAGAAACATCGGCATGCACATGAATGACAGATGGATGCGGGTTTGGTTGAGTTCGAAACAGATTTGCTTGGGCATGTTTGAAGCTGGGAGTCTCAGCAACAGATTATTGGCTTCATTAAGACGGTATTTCATAGCTCAAGGTTCAAACAGGGGATGGAATAAGCCAGTGAGATATATTCTGAAGTGGTGAGCATTTCTAATTAGAAAAGGTCAAGGCATGGTGTAACGCACCAGCTCATGGTCAAAGGGATCACCCACAGTTGTGACTTGTCTGCTTCAGTCCCAGATGTTGGCCAGGGATGGGATGGAAACAGTGGCAGGAAGTGGAGTTTGCAACCAGAACAGTAGAGAGTGATCTCCATGCTGTTAATATTTAAATAACAAAGGCAATAATACAATAAATTGTAGTTCTCTGCTGGAGCTGAATAGGTCAACATAGAGACCCATCAGTAACACTGCCAGAGCAGAGATGGAGACAGTAATTGAGCACATTCATTGATGTAGCTAGTAGTAGTCTGTAGAGTGAATATATGGTTTGAGAGTTTCAACAGGAAAATAATAGTGACAACAAGTGTAGACTATATGAAAGAACAGTTATACAGTCATAACTGGTTTATAGAAAAACAAATCTGGACAGTGACACTTGCCAGGAATACCAACGGTAGCCATGGAAGGATAATAAATATACTAAATAATGAGAAGAGTGTAGTAGATCCGCAATGATCATGATCACCAATAAAATGCAGAAAAATACCAAACATAATTGGGTAAACCACTGTCTATTGTTGGAAGATGCCATTCTAATGTTCCCAGATTCTGATACATTTTTGGAACATTCCAGTCTAATGTTTTCTGGTTCTGATCAATTGTTGGAACTTTCTAGTCTAATGTTCTCAGATTCTGATCTCTCCTCGCTCTCACTCTCTGGATCTGCTCTTCCCTGTCAATGCTATCGGTGATGCTCCCGCTCATGTTTTTGGATAACACATTGAACGTCGCCCATTTATCATGAAAAGATGGAAACCCTCCACTGGGATAATTACAACCCATAGAGATTGGCATTAATCATAGTCACTGTACAAACACTGGGAAACTGAGCAAAGGCTATGACAACGGATGAATGGGCACCACACAACAATCAACAGACAGGAGTGTTCCCTCCCAGATCTGGAACACTTCAGTGATTCAGGACCTTCAACGTTGGGCCTACGGGTGACCATCGTCCAAGGCGGACTTCAGGACAGGCAGAAGAGGAAAGTGGCCGAGCAGAAGCTGATAGCTAATTTCGGTACCCAAAGGGAGGGCCTCAATCGGAACATTGGGTTCATGTCACATTACAGGTGACCACCATTGCACTATACACACCCAAACGCTCCTACACACACACACATACACATGCACACAGACACTCACACACACCCTTAAGGACACACACACTCCCACACTCACATGGGCATCCTCTCAGAGACTTAGAGCACTCTACACTCATGCACACACATATACACTCTCTCACTGACACTCAACCCACCACCCCAAACACGCACACACACTCCCACACTCACACATGCACCCCCTGACAGACTTAAGACAATCGACTTTAGTACACACGCATATACATTCTCTCTCACACTCACAAGCCCCAACCCAGACAGACACACACACACAAACAGACAAAGACCCACATGCGCACATATATTTTGTGGGGCGAATTTGTACTTGCAGAGTTTTATTGTACTTTGCTGAAAAAAATATTCATGTAAAACTCTGAGCTCAAAAACTGCATGAATTCATGTAAAACTCTGTTATCTCACTTTTCAGATTAGAATCAATCTAAACATAATGGCATACACAGAGAACACAGGGGGCTAACACCTTAAACATATTGTCTAGCTAACACTCATTATTACTGCTAACCTGAGAATGCAACTTTTTAAAAGAAAAAGGTTTTGTGATTTACATATGAAAGACGTGAAACTATCATAGTATTTGAACAGATGAAAGACTCAACAGACAATCAAAGTATTTTTCAATGTTTCATTTCAGTTGCATCACGCTGTAAATTTTTGCTAAACCTTTTGTGCCGGAAGTGTGCCATCCACTATCTTCTGATGAAGGAGCGGCTCTCCAAATCCTAGTATGCTTCCAATTAAACCTGTTGGACTATAACCTGGTGTTGTGTGATTTTTAACTTTGTACACCCCAGTCCAACACCGGCATCTCTAAATCATGACTGACAAACAGGGTCTATTAACTAGTTCCACACATCATTTTTCATATTAATATTAAAGGGAACATTTACTGGGTTTGGATGGAATGGATGAGGGTTGCTGAGGGACGGACCATAAATCTTTAAATCTTTCAATTTTTTTTAGTTGTATATGAGAGTATTAACAGAACTTTGCAGGGGTCCATATATGTTCCACTCTGTTTATGAAAGGAGGCAGTTATAAAATAACAGATTGGCTGCATAAAAAAAGTGAGTAAGTTTCTAGATACCTTAACCCAAAGTATGATACCTATTTACCAGTGTGAGACTATTATTGGTTTTAAGTGCCCTGCTACCAAATCCTTTCATAACCTTGAGACAGAGCAATGAGACTGCTGCTCAGCAACAGGCCAAAGTAACTCTGTCCCTATGGGCCTCTTACAGAGGGATACGAGAAGGCCACTGAACCTAAGTTAGCCTGTTGATACTTGAAAAGGTGGAAATCTAGAATATTGACACATTTGCCAACATTATTTAAGAAAGTAAGGAAAAAAACAGGTAACCATAGATCGCTGAGCCTGAAGTCAAATGTAACTAAATTGTTGGAGGTGATTGTGAGGGAAAGGATGTATATGCATTTAGAAAGACAAGGACTGAAGAGGGCTTTGAACATTGGAGATCACGTCTCACTCACTCTGTGTAATTTTTTGAGGAAATGATGAAGATGATTAATGAAGGCAGATCAGTGGATGTTGCTTTATGGAATTCAGTAAGAAAACCAAAATGTTCTACATGGTAGACTGGTTAACAAGATTAGTCTGCCTGCCAACCTTGAAAGAGATGTGTCACTGCAGCTGTATGAGGTGATACTGAGAGGGCACCTGGAGTACATTGTGTTTTTTTTGTGTTTCCGTAACTGGGATGGAATGGACCTCCATCAGATACCGTTTAACGACTGCTCGTAATCCACGGGTTGCTGTGTCATTTAATGTCTCGGGTCTGTTACATAAGGACAGGAGGAGGCCGTTTAGCCTTTCCAGTCTATTACAGAGTGCCACGAGGAGTCCATTCAGCCTCTCGAGTCTGTTACAAAGGGGCAGGAAGTGTTTATTCAAGTGTGTTACGCATAAATATTATTTTTAAATTAGTTTTTGGAATAGAAAAGACCTGATGTCAACATTAAAGTTCTAACTTTGAACAAGGCCAATTTTGAAAGTGTTAGGCGAGCATTGTGAAAGGCTAATTGGAACACCCTATTCACAAGGGAAGGGATTGTTGGAAATTGCAAGGTCATCAAAACTTGGTTTCAGAGAGTCCAGAGCCAACCTTTTCCCATTAGTGAGAGAGGCAAGGCTGGTGGGTGCAGGGAGTGCTGGATGGCTAGATATATTGATGCTTTGGTCAAGGTAAGGAAGGAGGCATATGTCAGGTAAACAGAGCTGAGATCAAGTGAATCCAGTGAGGAAGATAAGGGCGGTAAGTGCATAGTCAACGAGGAAATCGGGCCAGAAAAATGTGGACATGAGATGGCTTTAGAAATAGGGTGAACGAGGCATTGAAGAAATTCTACACAGCCTTTAATGGCAAAATATTAACTAGGGAGAGAATAGGGCCCCTTAAAGATCAGTAAGGCTACCTATGTACGGAACCACAGGAGATTGGAAGGATAAAAAATAAATATTTCTCCTCAGCATTTAATGTGGAGGAGGTTACAAGAGCAAGAGAATGAAGAAATATATAGTGATGCCTCGAAAAGTGTCTATATTACAAGGAGGTGTTGGGTATTTTCAAACACATAAAGGTGAACAAACCTCTGGGACCTGATCAGTTGTATCCCAGATGTTTGTAGGAAGCTAGAAAAGAGATTGTTCAGCAATTTGCTGATATATTTATAACATTGATTTCCACAGGTGAGGTGTCAAAAGAATGGAGCGCTGCTATCATGGTGTCATTATTTAAGAAAGTAAGGAAAAACCAGGTAACTATAGATCGATGAGCCTGACGTCAATTGTGACTAAATTGTTGGAGGAGATTTTGTGGGAAAGGATGTATATGCATTTGGAAAGACAAGGACTGAAGAGGGCTTTGTACATTGGAAATCACGTCTCACTGACTCGGTAGAAGTTTTTCAAGGAAGTGATGAAGATGATTGATGAAGGCAGGACATTGGATGTTGTCTTTATGGAATTCAGTAAGTAAACCAAAATGTTCTACATTGTAGACTGGTTAGCACAGTTAGACTGCCTGGGATCCAGGGAGAGCTCGCCATTTAGATCGTAAACTTTCTTGATTATTAGAGACAGGGGGTGACAGTGGACATTTGTTCATTAAACATGAAGACGTGTGACCAGTGGTGTGCCGCAAAGATCAATATTGGTCCACTGCATTTTGTCACTTATACAAATTATTTGCATTTGAGTATATGAGGTATGGTCAGTAAGTTTGTGGATAATACCAAATTTGGTGGTGAAGTCGATAGTGAAGAATGATCTCTCAGACTATAATGGGACGCTGCTTAGGTGAACCGAGGAGTGGCAGATGGAGTTTATTTTAGTTAAATGTGAGGTGTTGCATTTTGGCAAGACAAATCAATGTAAGACATATAGGTAGGGCCCTGTCGAAAGCTGCCATCAAGGAGAACTCCATAGAAATTATCGAACCCCTGCAGTGAAGAAACAGGCTATTCGGCCCATCGAGGTCACACCGTCCTTCTAAACAATATCCCACTGGACAAACCCCTACCCTATCCCTCTGAGCCTGCATATTGCATTGCTAATCCCCCTCGCCTACACATCCCTGGGTATATACACAACTTAGGATGACCAAACTACCCTTATCTGTATATCTTTATACTCTTAGAGGAAAACATAACATCCAATAGAAAGTCACGCAGACACGGGGAGAATGTACAAACTCCACACAGGCAGTCGTTCAAGGATGGAATTAAACCCAGATCGCTGCGCTCTGAAGCAGCAATGCGAGTCACTGAGCTACTGTGACACCCTGTGGTGCAGGTTTTCAGTTCCTAGACAGTGCCGTCACAGGTAGACAGCGGAGTGAAGAAGGCACTTGGTGATCTTCCCTTTATTGGTGCGTGTTTTGAGATAAAATATTTGCATGACATGTTGCATCTGTACGGGACATTAGTTTGTCTACTTTTGTAATATTGGCTTTAATTCTGGTCACCCTGCTGTCGGAAAGATATTGTCAAACTTGAAAGGGTGCAGAAGAGATTTAACAGAATGGCGCAGGTGTTGGATGGTAATAGTTATAGGGTGAGGTTGAATAGGCTGGGACTATTTCCAAGTGTTAAGGCTGAGAGGTAACCTTATAGAGGTTTATAAAATCATGAGGGGCATAGATAAGGTAAACAGTCAGTGTCTTTTCCTCACGATTGGCGAGTCCAAAATTAATTTAAGGTGAGAGGGGAAAGATTTAAATAGGGACATTTTCAAATAGAGACTGCTTTGCGTTTGGATTGAACACCCAAAAGAAGTGGTGGAGGCAGGTACAGTTACACAATTTAAAAGGCATTTGGACAGATACATGCATGGGAGGTGTTTAGAGTGAGATGGGCCAAGTGCTGGCAAGGGGGACGAGTACATCTCTGAGACTCTATTGCCTCTTGAGTGTATAACACAGGGACAGGAGGAGTCAATTGAGCTTCTGAATTCTGTCAGTCAGCTTGTTTGCTCAATTGCTGGGAGTAAAATACAAAAATACATCATTCAGATTTTGATAGTGTTTTACGGAAACAGGAAAGAGACTTTAAGTCTAGAGAAGCTGTAAGGAATGTGAAGAGGCCATTCAGGCCCTCGACTCCATTCCACAGGAGAAGCAGGTGAGCACAAAGCTGTTGTAGCCTGTTAGTCAGTAACAGGAGGAGGACATCGACTTTCGCAAACCTTGGATCAGGAAGTAGTCACTCTACCTCCCAAGATTGAGACACAGGAACAGGAGGCAGTCATTCAACTGCTTGAGACTGTGACACAGAAATAGGAGGCAGTCATTCAACTGCTTGATACTGGACACAGGGACAGGAGGGAGTCACTCAGTGCTCGAAACTGGGGCATAGGGAAATCTGGAGGTTAGTGAGGCCCCAGGATCCTGTTACACAAGGACAGCAGGAGATAACTCACTCCCCAACAGTATGGGGCACGAGGAGAGAAGGAGAGTTTGCTTGGAACCAACAGAAATATATGAATAAATTGCATTAGTGGTCCATTCAATCCTGCCCCAAAATTCACTAAGACTATGGCTGATCTGGTGGTGATTCCATCATTCTACTTTACGGAGACTGTCCTCTCTGCAGCCTCTGCTCCATTTGTTGGTCATTTTGTAGACCCAGATGCTGTAACAACAGTCACCATGACTCAACCAGAGGGATGGATCTAACCAGATGAGTCAGGTTTTGAACAGTCCAATCACAAGAATTGAAACACAAAATAAAGGTCTTGCCAGATGTTTAGTCCTCTCACATTCGCAATCCAACTCACATAACCAGCCATTACATATTCAAGATGGAGCACTGTGTCGATCTGGCTAGTGTACAGCTGTATGCCACCTCGGAATGTCCAGAGTGAAACTCTGTGCAGCCCACACCAATGCTTGATCTATAATCCTGGGCTAAATGTCTAGCATAGGGAGCTGGTTCATTCATATATAAACCCAAGCTGTTGCATTATTCGGTAAAACTGTATTAGATCATTGCCCAGTGTTGAGAAACATGTAACCAATGCTGAAAGTGACAGCATGTGCAGTTCCCATCCATTTACAGCTCCATATATCCAATGTGCCTTGACAAGGGATGCTGCGAATGTGAAAGTCACTGCGAGGAAGAGATGTAATTGGAAACAATTTAAATACCAATAGTTCTGATTAATGTGAGTATCACTCTAGTATTTAAAGATGAAATAACTGAGGTAATATCTAATGAGGTTTTGTGAATGGTGCAAACCAGTAAGGGGGCGGAGGCGGTGGTCATGTTATCGTGGTTGCACTATAAGCCTTCAAATAATCAATGGGAATTAGAAGAACACATATGCAGGGAGACTGGCGAGACTTGCAGGAGAAATAGGATTGTCATAATAGGTGATTTTAACACAGACTGCGACTTCTAGATGGTTAAGAACTTAGATGCAACGGAATTTGTTAACTATGTTCAGGAAAGCTTCCACAAGCAGCATGTAGAGGGTCCTACTCTCGACCTACTGTTGGGAAATAGGATAGGATAGGTGCCGGAGGTAAAGTCGGGGAACATTTTGGGAAAAGTGACTACAGCTGTATTAACTTTAAAATAGTTATGGTAAGGACAAAATTGCTCCACAGATTCAAGTTCGAAATTGGGACCAAACATATTTTGTTGGAATTAGTCAGGGGATTACAGGGGTTGATTGGAGTAGTTTGTTGCCAGGTAAAAGGATCCCAGGCAAGTGGGAGGGCTTCAAAAGTGAGATAGCTCGAGTTCAAGGTCTATATATTCCTGTGAGGGTGATGGGAAAGTGAGGCTGGAAGAGAGAACCCTGGATGACAAGAGATATTGAGGCTCTGACCAGCAAAAAAAAAGGAGACGTCGCTCAGGTACAGGCAGCTGGGATCAAGGGAATCCCTCGAGGTACACAGGGGATACAGGTGTCTACTGAAGAAGGAAATCAGCAAGGCGGATGTGGGGTATGAGATAGACTTAGCTGAGCAGATTAGAGTGAATCCAAATTCAGTATAGTGAAGAAGAAGATCAACGAGAGAGAGAATATGACGTCTTAAAATCCAAAATAGGCATGCATGTATAAAACCTCAAGAGATGGTTGAGGTCCTCAATTTCCTCTCTGTGTTTACCATGAAGAAAGACATGAAGAGCTGTGACCATTGGGAGGTTAATTTTCATACCTTGGTACAGTCCATATCACAGTAGAGGTGCTGTTGGGCATATTAGAATGCATAAAGTCAGATAAATCTCTTGGCCCTGACCAGCTATATCGAAGAGCTCTGCAAGAGGCGAGAGAAGAAAGTTCAGGGGCTAAGGTCCCGGAAGACTGGGCAGTAGCAAATATTGTGCCCTTATTCAGAAGGGCTGCAAAGAAAAGCCTGGGAAATATAGACCAGTAAGCTTCACATCTGTTTCCAGAAACCACATGAGAACTTTCGGAGATATAAGTTATGCATGCATTTGGAAAGACATAGTTTGACTTGGAACAGTCAGCATAGCTTTGTGGGTGGCAGATCATGCCTTACAAATTTTGATAGAGTGTTTCGAGGAAGTGACCAGGAAGTTTGACTAGGGCAGGGTGGTGGACATAATCTATATGGATTTTAGTAAGGCCATTGATAAGGTTCCACATCGTAAGATGTTCTAGAAGGTTAGATCGCATGGAGACCAATGTAATCTGTCAAATTGGCTTGACGTTATGAAGCAAATGGCTATGCTGGAGGTATGCTTGTCGGACTGGAGGCCTGCGACTAGTGGAGTTCCTCAGGGGTCGGTGCTGGGCCCATTGCTGTTTGATATCTATATCCATGATTTGGACCAGAGTGCACAACGCAATGTTAGTAAGTTTGCATATGACACTAAATTAGGAGACATCATTTACAGTGAGGAACATTATCAGAAATTGCAGCAGTACGTTAGTCAGCTGAGGAAGTGGGCTGAGAAATAGCAAATGGAGTTTAATGTAGATAAGTGTGACGTCTTCCATTTAGTAAAGCCAAATCCAGGTAGGAGTTCAATGATGAATGAGAGGATCTTAAGGAGTGTAGTGGCACATAAGGACGTTGGAGATCAGGTGCACGGTTGTGTGAATTTGAGTCACAGATGCACAGGACAGTGGAGAAGGCTGTTGGCACACTGGCCTACCTCAGCACATTGAGTATAGAAGTTGGGACGTTATGTTGCAGTTGTACAGGATGTTGATGAGGCTGCAGTTGGAGTATTGTGCTCAGTTTTGTTCGCCTTGCCCTAGAAAGGATGTAGAAGAAATTTACAAAGATGTTTCCTGGGCTTAAGGCTCTATGTTAGAGGCGGAGGCTGGATAGGTTAGAACTTATTTATTTACAGCGTAGGAAATTGAGAGAGTTCTTATGGAAGTGTAACTCTTATAAAATCATGAGAGGCGTCCATGGGGTGAATACTTCAATTTATTTCCTAAGATGCGGAATCGAGGACTCGAGGACATCAATTAATGTTTGGAAAGGAAAAAAAATATATAAAAAGGAACCTGCGGGGCAACTTTTTTACACAGAGTGTGGTATGCACATGGACTGAGCTGCCAGTGGAAGTGATTGAGGTGGGCACAAAAAAAATTGAAAAGGAATTTGGACAAAAAAGCAGATAGGAAAGGACTAGAGGGATACAGAGCTAGGGCAGGGAAATGGGGTGAGTGTGGATGAACATTTTGTTTGGCATGGACCAGCTGAGCCAAATGGCCAGTCATACTAGCAGTCTCGTGCAGTATGACTGTAAATTAGTGTGTTTTGGAGTGGAGACAGAGGGGGGAGACTGAGATAATATGTCATGGAAGGATATGTTCACAGGTTTCAGAATGCTGAAATGAAGACATTTCGATAGTATCATGCAACACGGGTCGGTATTATGAAGAATGATGAGTGAATAGGATATTGCTGTGAGTTCAGGCGATGGAGAGTTTTGGATGAGCATTTGTTCTGCAGCTTAGTAACTGGGAGTGAGGACAGCAGAGTCTTCGCCTCACTGGGCTGAACCGAACAAAAAACTGTCTCAGTGACATTTTCATTAAGTGTGACAGAGGGGTTGTCTGCACGAGGCCGAGCTAGTTTCATGGTGCTATCTTACCAAACTCGTCTCATTAACTACCCACCCCACTCCATGGTGTCCCTCTCATACAATGCCAGCCCGTTTCTCCCACCCATCATGACTGGAGGTACTCACAGTCACCCGGATGTCCCTGGATATTCATGATCCCTGGCAATGGTGCAATTTTAAAAGGCCAATGGGCACACGGTTGAGATTTATCAGTTAGGAGCTGCCCAGCATAGTCTACCCCGAGCATGGCAGCTAAGGGGCAATTACACCACGGTTTGTCGACAGCAGCACGGAGGAACTGGTGGATGGGCTAGTACAGAGGGCGACCATTTTCTTCCCAGAGGTATCACAACACCAGACCCACCAAGCATGGTCAGACTTCACCACCCAGATCAGTGCAGTATCAGTGATCTGAAGAAATGTCTAGCAAAACAGGACACATATCAATAACCTTCCCCACTCTGACAAGATAACGGCCACCTTATTCTCTCTGCTCCCTCACACTCACTGCATATCTGTTATATCACCCCCAGGTTCCAGTTACCGAGCAGATGCTTCTCAGACACTTTTTACCACAGGTTTCTTATAGCATGTGTTCAGAAGGTATTTCCCATGGTCGGACTCTCCTAACAATATATTTCATCTTCTTTATAAATTCATGCAACAGTCAGCATGCTTTCTACAGACTAATCAAAAACATACACTTATTTTATGGTTGTCGATATCCAATCACAATTAGTCATTCTGGTTATTTCACTTGTCTCATCTTATTGTACTCAGCCAAAGACAGCTTCCAAACACTTGTCTCATTATAAAATACAATTTCTAGCAGAGAACGCTTTTATCCTCAGCCGTTATCATGTCCATTATCTCAAATATACCTTTTTCCTTGTCATGAAAGTTTCACTTGCCCTTTGTCTGTGACTGATTCTGTCTGTAAGAGTTATACAGGCTCCCACCCATTTGGCTGGATGGTTAGTTTGTAATGCGGAGGGAGGCCATCAGCGCAGGTTCAATTCCCCCACAGTAGGAAAGGTTACCATGAAGGGGACGCACTCTCAACCTCACCCCATCACCCGTGTGGTGACCATCAACGTAAACCACTATGATTGGTCTCTCTAATGAGATTTCTTGGGGACTCTATTCTATCAATGTTAGTATTTTTTTAACAAAAATGTTTATTGAAAAATAGATTTTTATTATTATATTAAAACAATAACAAAAAACTCAAATAACTGAACAGAATTACACCCATGTGCATACACATGCAAAAGAAGTTAAGGTCTACAAACGGACA
This sequence comes from Chiloscyllium plagiosum, assembly GCF_004010195.1. Classification (NCBI taxonomy): domain Eukaryota; kingdom Metazoa; phylum Chordata; class Chondrichthyes; order Orectolobiformes; family Hemiscylliidae; genus Chiloscyllium; species Chiloscyllium plagiosum. The sequence continues at coordinate 39,069,483 of NC_057717.1, forward strand.
GAAGAAAAACAAAAATAAACAATAAATAATAAATAAATAATACGGCTCAGAATAACAAAACGATAGCTCTTGTTTTTCGAGACCATTAACTGACGCACACATTCAAATGTTCACAATTCTTCATATTAGATTAATTAGACAATACCGTCACGGCTATGTAAAAGCCCTTTTTAGAGTAGCAGCTAAGCCTGCATCGCGGTAATCCAAAAAAGGTTGCCATAACTTATATGAATCTCAGCTTTTTTGTGCATCATACTGGTGAAAAATTCCAAAGGGATATTCTCCATGACGACCTTACGACGACCCAACAAACCCGGGGGCGGGGCGGGGGGAGAGCGAAAGTGGGGGGTTTGTCGGTTTCAGACATCCATCACAAAAGAATATTTTTCCTCGCATACGAAGTATAGGGGAGATACTACACGAGTATTTTGCATCAGTATTTCCTGTGGAATATGATATGGAAGATATAACATGTAGGGAAATAGATGATGACACCTTGCTAAGTGTCCATGTTACAGAAGATGAACTGCTGAATGCCTTAAAAAAGGATAAAGGTGGATAAATCCCCAGGACCTGATCGGGAGTACCCGAGAACTCTGTGGGAAGCTAGAATAGTGTTTGGTGGGCCTCTTGCTGAGACAGTTGTCATATGGATATTCACTGAAGTGCCAGAAGACTGGAGGTTGGATAACGTGGAGCCACTTTTTAAGAAGGGTGGCAAGGACAACCCAGCGAACTATAGACCAGTGAGCCTGACGCTGGTGGTGGGCAAGTTGTTGGTGGGAATCCTGAGGAACAGGATGTACATGTATTTGGAAAGACAAGGACTGATTTGGGATAGTCGGCGTGGATTTGTGCGTGGGGAGTCATGTCTCACAAACTTGATTATTTTGAAGAAGTAACAAAGAAGATTGATGAGGGTAGAACAGTAGATGTGATCTATATGGACTTCAGTAAGGCGTTCGACAAGGTTCTCCATGGGAGACTGATTAGCAAGGTTAGATCTCAGGGAATACAGGGAGAAGTAACCATTTGGATACAGAAATGGCTCAAAGGTTGAAGACAGATGGTGGTGTTGGACAATTGTATTTTAGACAGGAGGACTCTGACCAGAGACCTACGGGGGAATTATTTCACACAGAGGGTGGTACATGTATGGAATGAGCTGCCAGGTGTGGCATCCTCTATATTGGGGAGACAGGCCGGCTACTTGCGGAGCGTTTCAGAGAACACCTCTGGGACACCCGGACCAACCAACCCAACCACCCTGTGGATCAACATTTCAATTCCCCCTCCCACTCCACCAAGGATATGCAGGTCTTTGGACTCCTCCATCACCAGACCACAACAACACGACGG
>NC_057717.1:39070922-39089847 GCF_004010195.1 Chiloscyllium plagiosum
TCTCCTGTTCCCTGGATGCTGCCTGACCTGCTGCGCTTTTCCAGCAACACATTTTCAGCTTAGAGAGTCATGGGCCGGGTGCTGGCAGGTGGGACTAGATTGGTTTGGGATATGTGATTGGCATGGATGGGTTGGACTGAAGGATCTGTTTCCATGCTGGACATCTCTATGACTCCATGTCTTATATTAATCTCTGTTTTTGGTCACCATACAGTTACGAAAGTCCAAAGGGATATTTTCCATGAGGAACTTACAAAGACCCAACAGCCCTGAGGAGTTTTCAGACATCCAACACAACAGAATATTTTTCCTAGCACAGAAATTAAGGATTTTTCTTTCTCCCATGTGCATCTGCGTAAGATACTCTGGACAGGACCAGGAAAAGAGAAACCGGGTGCATCTCCATTTCGCTCCCCAAGACCCACTCTACCATACCTAACACAGTGTTCCAATATATACGAAGCCTGCAGCAGGACGACAAGCAATGAGCAAGAGTGCCTGTAGTCATTCTTCATTTAGCACATGCTAAAGAAAATCCCACTTTGCATTTTGAGAGATACTCTGGTGTCAGATAGACCCTATGAAGAATTTTCAACTGCATGGAATGGGTCCTATTACAGATCAAAATCCTTCGAGCATTTTTGCAAATATCCTCCCATGTCTCCGAAGAGATGTAAACACTCCAAACTCTCTAGCACAGACGTCACGAAGCTGCAGAGTCTTGTCTGAGGGGACATTATCCAACTAATGATAAATGGTGCTGACAGTGAGTGTATTCTTAATATAAAGAACCCACTTCTCTGTATCGGAACTGTAAGGGTCTGTTAATTTTTTTCTTAAAAGCAAATCTCTAATCTGGAAAAAAAACACAGAACAAGTTTCTACTAGATAGTCCATACTTACGACTTATTTGACCAAATGATATCATTGTTTCTCCCATGAGTAACACGTGGTGGCTCAGTGGTTTGCACTGCTCACTCACAGCACCAGCATCACGGGTTTGGTTCCAGCCTTGGGTGACTGGCTGTGTGGAGGTAGTATATTCTCAACTGTATCTGCGTAGGTTTCCTCCCACAGTTAGAAAGATGTGCAGGTTAGCTGAATTGTCCATTGCTAAATCGCTCATAGTGTTCAGGGATGTGTAGGTTGGGGCATTAGTCAGGGTAAATATAAGATGGTAGGGGAATGGGTCTGGGTAGGTTACTCTTCAGAGGTTCGAAGTGGACTTGCTGGGCCCAAGGGATTCTACTAATTCGAAACCAACCAAGCAAGGTATCCCCCTCGCTGCCCACAGTTTAAATCTGGAATCCATCATCCCCGGTTGACAACCCAGTATACCAATTATAGGGGAAGGAGAATCGACGTTTCGGGCGTGAACCCTTCTTCAGGAATGAGGAAAGTGTGCCAAACAGGCTAAGATAATAGGTAGGGAGGAGGGACTTGGGGGAGGGGCGTTGGAAATGCGATAGGTGGAAAGAGGTTATGGTGAGGGTGATAAGGTGAGGGTGATAGGCCGGATTGGTGGTGGGGGCAGAGATGTCAGGAAGAAGATTGCAGGTCAGGAAGGTGGTGCTGAGTTCGAGGATTGGGACTGAGACAAGGTGGGGGGAGGGGAAATGAGGAAGCTGGAGAAATCTGAATTCATCCCTTGTAGTTGGAGGGTTCCTAGGCGGAAGATGAGGCGCTCTTCCTCCAGCCGTCGTGTTGCCATGGTCTGGCGATGGAGGAGGCCATGGTCTGCATGTCCTTGGTGGAATGAGAGGGAGAGTTGAAGTGTTGAGCCACGGGGTAGTTGGCTTGGTTGGTGTGGGTGTCCCAGAGGTGTTCTCTGAAACGTTCTACAAGTAGGTGGCCTGTCTCCCCAATATAGAGGAGGCCACATCGGGTACAGAGGATGCAGTAAATGATGTGTGCGGAGGTGCAGGTGAATCTGTGGTGGATATGGAAGGATCCCTTGGAGTCTTGGAGGGAAATAAGGGGGGAGGTGTGGTGCACAAGTTTTGCCTTTCTTGAGGTTGCAGAGGAAGGTGCCGGGAGTGGAGGTTGAGTTGGTGGGGGGTGTGGACCTGACAAGGGAGTCACGGAGGGAGTGGTCTTTTCGAAACGCTGATAGGAGAGGGGAATGAAATATATCCTTGGTGGTGGGATCTGTTTGGAGATGGCAGAAATGACGACGGATGACACGATGTATGTGGAGGTTGGTGGATTGGTAAGTGAGGATCAGTAGGGTGTTGTCCTGGTGGTGATTGAAGGGGCGTGGTTTAAGGGTGGAGGAGCGTGAAGTGGAGGAGATGCGGTGGAGAGCATCGTCGACAACGTCTGAGGAGAAATTGCAGTCTTTGAAGAAGTAGGGTGTAGGAAATGAGGAAGGACATTCATTTTAATAACAGCCATTCGACCTAGCCAGGATATTGGAAATGACTCCCATCTTTGTAGGTCTTGTTTAATTTTGTCAAACAAATGGACACAGTTCATGTTAAATAAATGATCAAAGACAGATGCAATGAATATACTGAAATAGGGAAACCACCCCAGTGATCGTTTCAAAGGAAACCAGGATTTGGCCTCAGTATTAGGTATTTCCCTATGACCTCCCATAGTAATGGCCTCCAGCTTTGTAAAATTAATGTTATTGGCCGGAAAGGCAACCAATGAATTAATGCATTGCATCACATGAGCTACCGAAATTGCAGTAGTGAACTCAGTGACCAAGGCCTGGTGAGCAACTGGGTCCATGGAACGAGAAGGGTGGGTTGCAGCTACAGCCTCAGGCATGCTCGATGCTTCTGAAGGGTGCACCGTGTGTTGGGACTCACTCTATCCTTTCCCATGTTTTGTCATTTCCACTTGATAAAATGGGATTAGTAAAGATTCTGTCGCTCTTTGTTGAATTTTATTGCTGGGATGGGATGGGTTAGAGAACCACTTTGCCCGTGCTGTGATACAGAGCCCAGCAAAGCAGACAAGCCGCCATCTTGGATTCCCCCTTAATATTTTATCGATATTATCATTTCGTTTTGCATTATATTCCTGGATGTTCTGGACCCGTGTAATTTGATACTACTGTCTACATTTTCCCCTATGCTGCAAATTGCTGCCCATTCCTCCATAATCTTTGACTCTGTTGTTATTCATGAAACTTCTGTCGGTGCCTCAAAAATATTTCTGCCTCCAATGATCCGTGGGGAAGAGTGTTCCAAAGACACTCAGCACTTTGAGAAAACAAATATAAACCTTATGATCTGAGTGTGAGATTAGTTCTTTTGTGTCTCCTTATCTGAGAGAGGATATAATTACATTGAAAGCAGTTCAGAGATGTTTCATTTCACGTATTCTTGGGGTGAACGGCTTATATTATGAAGGTTTTAACAGGTTATTCTTGGAGTGAGAATGAAGCATATAGGATCATGAGGACAATACATTGAAAGCAGTTCAGCGATGTTTCATTTCACGTATTCCTGGGGTGAAGGGTTTATATTATGAAGGCTTTAACAGGTTTCTCTTGGAATGAGAATGAAACATACAAGACCTTGAGGAGAGTGGGTCAGGTGTTTACCCACTGGGTGTTTGTATAGTCCAAATTTGTTGTCATTGTCATAGAACCTCTACAGTGTGAAGGCAGGACATTCTGTCTATTACGTCCGCACTGATCCACCAAACAGCATCCCACCTGGACGTGCCCACTACCTTATCCATGTAACCCTGCATTTCCCATAACTAACCCATCTAACATACACATCCCTGGGAACTATGTGCAATCCACTTTAAAGTGCACATCTTGGACTGTGGCAGGAAACTGGAGCACTGAGAGGAAACCCACACAGGCATGGGGAGAATGTTCAAACTCCACATAGAGGGTCGTCCGAGGTTGGAATTGAACCCAGCTCCTTGGTGATGTGAGGAAGCAGTGCCACCCACAGATCCACCATACTCCTCCGTTAGTTCTGTGAGTAACTTGTGGAATCTGTCTGACTAAAGAAATCTTGTTCTCATCACTGAACCTAACCAGTCTGAGACCTTTATCATCGGCCATATCACCAACTTTGTTACATTTAAATTTTTTTTGAGCAGTGGAGGAGTGGGACTAGAAAAGGAAATAGTGACACCCTCCATCCTCAGTCACAAATTGATGTTCTATATTCGGTATATATGTCTTCGAGTTCAAGTCTCCAATCAGGAATGGTAGCAACTTCTCAACATCTACCTCTCTGCGTCTTGTATTTTTCAACAGTATCACTTCTCATTCATTTAAACCCCAAAGAATAACCACCTCACCATTTTAGAGATCCTCAATAACACAAACCTTTCATCCCAGGAATTCGACTAATGAACCAACGCAGTTACTTGCTGCACAAGCATGCTGACTTTATGTTTCATACAAAGGAAGACTCCAATCCCTTTGTCCTGCTCATTTTCTGGAAGTCCTTTCCATTAAATAACAGCCTGCCTTTTGGTTCTCAGTGGAGAAAGTGAGGACTGCAAATGCGGGAGATCAGAGCTGAAAATTTGTTGCTGGAAAAGCACAGCAGGTCAGGCAGCATCCAAGGAACAGGAGAATCGACGTTTCGGGCATAAGCCCTTCTTCAGGAATCATTCCTGAAGAAGGGCTTATGCCCGAAACGTCGATTCTCCTGTTGCTTGGATGCTGCCTGACCTGCTGTGATTTTCCAGCAACACATTTTCAATTTTGGTTCTCAGTGTCATCCACAAACTCGGATGTATATTGCACACAACTCCCTCCTTCAGGCTATCAGTATATATTGTAAATAACTGATGCTATCGGACTCATAGCTGTGGTACTCCAGCAGGTACACCTTTGTCATGAAGATACATTAATCATGACTCTCCGATTTCTATGTGCTAACCAATCATCATCTCATTTTAATACATTATGCATCATCCCATGAACTGGTGTCTTGTATAAGAACGTTTACTTTGTAATACCTTGTGGACAATCTCTGAAAAGCCTCGTGTCTGCCAGATCCCCTTTATCAAATCCACTTGTTACATTCTCAGGCATCTCCAGAAATACTTTGCATGATTTTACAGGACAAAGTATAATTTCCCTTTAACAAAACCACTCTGACTCTGCGTGAAGCTTTTCTAAATGTCCATGCTGGCCAGGTTTTCCAAATTAAACTCGTTCTACCTGCTTTCATTTGGCCCATATGCCTTGAAATGTTTCCCATTCACATGTTTGTCCAAATGAGTTTTAAATGTTGTAGCTGTGCTGGCATCTACCACTCTTCCTCTCGCAGCTAATTCCATACCCACACCACACTTTGTTCCTTTTACATCTTCCCTCTTTTAACGAAAACCTATGCCTTCTACGGCTGAACTCCCCCATGCCGTTGGAAAGATCTTGGCTATTCAGCCTATGCATATCTCTCATGATTTTAGAAACTTTTGTTAGAAATGGGGAAATGTGTTGTTTTTGAAGATATAGAAAAAGCATTCAGAAAAGGGGTCCAGCAGAAAAACTATTAACTCTGCAGGTACCTAGGGAAGTGTATCTTTACTTTTAGTGAATAATTATTATTACCTAAATACTATCCTGGAGTATAATTAATATAAGAAAGTTAACTCTTTTAAAATTATGTTTTCAGCAAAAAAAATGTGATAACCAAAATGCCTGAGCTGTACAAGAATGATACAAAATTGATGAAAAGTACAGAGAATGGAATGTATCCAGTATTGATGCAAAATGTATCTTAATGAAATGTCGACAAAATAGTTATGGTCATGTCAGCATAAACAGAAGGGAAAATTGCCAACATGGGGAAGGAGAAGTAACAAGGGCGGAGCGAAGATGGGCTGTTGTATAGCCTAGTAAGACAAATTGGGTAATTAGGAGTCCAGAGAGGTGACCTCACTCAGCTCAAAGGTATAACTGTGTAGTACTTTGAATTCTCTTCACTTCAATTGCTCTCTGCAATTGGGGTCCTTGCAAGATCGTAGAATAAATTGTCTTGTTTCCAGTTTCGGTGATCTCGTAAAATTTTATTGATTTGTTTCTTACAGATTTGGGTGGTCGTCCTGGGACCCCATGCTCCGGTCGCTCGGCAATTGTTGGGAAAACAGAGAAGGTGCACCTCACTGATTTCGGCGGTCTTTAGTTTCCCTCTTTGCCGCAGGGGCTCGGGCGAGCGAGATTCGGACTAGGAGACCCTGGAAACAAGACGCATTGAGACGTGGCAAACTCGGTTGGGTAACTTTTGTGCACAGGACCCGGGTAAGAAAAAGGTCTTGAATAAGTACTATCCAAGCGACCGGGGTAGACAACGGTATTTTCTGGTATCACCACGGGGCAGGGCGCGCTGACACATAGCGGCTTTGGTCAGGTCAACTCTTGTGTACAAGACACAGGACCTGGATATCCGGGCAGCCGGGATACGTAGCGATAGTTGTCTGGGTAAGCAACGGGGTAGTTGCTGCCAGGTATTGCCGTGGGACGGAGCGCATTCGACCAGGTGACTCTTGTGTACAGAGCAAGGTATGAAAATAGACCTTTAAGTATTGCCTTGGTGGTCGGGACGACCATAAAGTGGTCGGTTCTGTACGAGACGTACGGGGGAATTAGCAATTTAAAAAAAAAAGAATAAAGGTTTTTAATTGGCTAGATTAATCTAACCAGGAAAGTGTCTACCTGATTCGATCACCCAGCCTGAGACCAGTTGTTAAGTGGGGAAATCCCCCACACGAGGATCAGAACCCTGAAGTCGGTGTGGAAGTAGGTGACACCGGACCGCAGAGAGGTTAATTAAAATTATATAAAGAAACGGCTGAGTATTAAAATGGGAAATAAATATAGTGGGTTTAAGTGTCGAAGGAGACATGTAGGAAAAATGTTAAGAGATTGGAAGTACAATCCTTGGACGTGAGGAAAGGATAAAAAATGATAAAATGTCAATGGAAAACAGCCTTACAGTCAGGAGGAATCAGAATATGCTTCGTGTCAGAAGCGCTAGTAGCTGAAGGGCTACTGTGGGTACACTTCATAACTAACGTATAGCTAGAAATACCCACAGGCGGGATGTTATTACTGTGGAAAGACGGGTCACTTTAGGAGAGAATGTCCAGATCCGTAAAAGGAAGTAAAGGCAGTGCCGTTTATGAATCTTGATGAAAAATAGGAGTGTCAGGAGTTCCTGCCCACGGGGACCCACCAGGAACCCTTGATAAATTTAAGGTGGGACCTTACAAAGAGGACGTAGTTTTCCTAGTCGATACGGGGGCAGCAAGGTCAAATTTTAAGGACAAGGGAGTGGGAACGAAAACGTTAATTTGTTATGGCGACAGTTTTGTGGTGACAGGTGTGAAGAATTAGTTTTCCGCTCATGATGAAATATCGCCACCAAATTGGGGATTGAATTAGCTGCAAATGGTGCTATGAAATCTGTTGAGGCTCTTTAAAATTAATGTGCTCGCGCAAAACAATTACAGAAACAGCATGAGAAGTCACAAGTGACTGTTAAACAAACAGAACTGCGCGATTACAGTTTTTAAAATGTTTTAGTCACTTGTTGTGTTTCCATCCTGAATTATATAATATATATATAATTAATGATTAATATTTATAATAATTCAATTGTGTTGGCCTGAATCAATATTAATTGGTAGGATTCCTTCATACACGCTCAGTGACCTGTCTTATTGATTCATGTTTAATTTAAAACAGGACTGCATTCATTCATTGTTAATTAAAGAATGGAAAGCCACATCACTGGCCAGAGAGTGTGCAGGCAGTGGTAGCAATAGCCTTATTGGTAGAGCAGAGTCGGAAACCTACTTTTAGATTAGATTACTTACAGTGTGAAAACAGGCCTTTCGGCCCAACAAGTCCACACCGCCCCGCCGAAGTGCAACCCACCCATACCCCAAGGTTTACCCCTTACCTAACACTACGGGTAATTTAGCATGGCCAATTTAGGGGTACCTTAATAGTCAGCACCCCACATCAGGTACGGTCAGGAGAAGAAAGGGGAATGATTAGAAGAGCTGCTCGGAGGGAATGGGAAAAGAGATATTCGGTGGGGGAGGGAGTGATACCAGCCAAAAATAAACTCCCCAATGTGGACCCACGTTGGAAGGGTATGGATGAACACGATAGTAGAAAATGAGGGACTTTCGAGAAATGGTTATTTTGGGTATTAAAAAGGTAGAACCTAGATCTCAGAATTTTGTGAAAGCCTTTGAAGTGAGACAGGCAATTTCGTTGATGACTTTTGATGAGGTATAGGGGAGTCAGGGGCTCATTCTTCCTGAGACCCACAGGGAATCCTTGATAAAACCAAAGGTGGGACCGGAAGGAGAGGAAACAGTGTTTTTAGTGGATACGGGAGCAGCACGATCATCCCTCAGCTTTAGACGTAGCCGTGTTAAATTAACTAACAAATGTCTCCAGGTTTCTGGAGTAAAAGACAAAGAATTCTAAAATCAGAATGCCGGACAATGGCTCACAGACTTTAGGATCTTGAAATATGAGACAATCCTAATAGAACAGGATGACCTTGTGTTGGCCACAGACAGTTGCTTGAATCCAGCTGCATTTCTGTGGCGGATAGAGAGGGGTGGCCCCTGGCAATCCAGACCATGACTGCCTTGATATTACGGAATATCCAACTAAAGTGCAAATGAATTTAAGAGACGTACCGTTGCATGCGAGAGCTCGGTTGTTTATCGACAGGTCCTCCCGGATGATTGAGGGTAAAAGGCACAATGGATATGCTGCAGTAGACGGGATAGAGGGAAGCATTATCGAGGCTGAAAGATTGCCTTACGGCTGGCCAGCCCAAACTTGTGAACTCTACGCCCTAGAAAGAGCTCTCAGAATCATAGAAAACAAAAAGGAACGATATGTACAGACTCCAAATATGTTTTTGGAGTGCACATACCTTCAAAAAAAATTGGCAAGAAAGAGGACTGACAAATATCAGAGGAAAAGAACGAGCTCATGAGGAATTGATAAAACAAGTGCTGGAATCTCTGTTACTCCCGAGAGAAATAGTGGTAGTTCATACATATGGACATCAGGAGGTGAATGACCTGAAAGTAAGGGGAAATGGACTGGTCAAAGAGATAGTTAAAGAAGCAACCCTGAGTCCACAAGGAGAAGTGAAATGTTCCATGATACCTACGGACTCAGATCTTCGTGCTGCCCCGTTGTTTGCTGCGGGGGAGGAAAAGGTACTAAAGGATTTGAGATCTGCAAAGTCAGCAGATGGAACAGTCTTATAGTAGTTAGTACCCCCCATCAAGTCAGAACTGTGTTAAACCAAAAGGCAGGGAGGTGGTTGAAGAGACCATCCTAATGGAAAAAGATGACCTGATGTTAGCATCAGACACCTGTCTAAATCCAGCTACCTTCTTATGGAAGGGAGAACCTCTAGACAAACGAGAATCCAGAACATTACCGTTTAGATACCATAGAGTATCAAACCAAAATTAGTCAGGACATGAGAGATCTACCTTTACATGACGGGGATAGATTGTTTATAGATGGATCATCGAGCGTAGTAGAAGGAAAACGACACAATGGATATGCAGTAGTGGACGGTAATGAAAACCAAACAATGGAGGCAGACCGTCTGCCTAACACATGGTCAGCCCAGACCAGTGAATTGTACGGATTAAATCAAGCTTTAAAACACTTAGAGAATCGGAATGGGACAATTTAGACTAATTCTAAGTATGTATAAAATAATAAGGGAAGGGCTAAAAGGTGGAAGAAATCCAGGAGTAAGACCCTTTAAAAGTATACATGTGAATTACACCGAACTACCCCCAGTAGGAAAACAGAATTACCTGTTGGTCCTAGTAGACCAATTAACCGGTGGATGGCAGCTTTCCCAATGTTATTAGCCACCTCAAAAGGAGTGGTGGAAACCCTCCTTGAACATATCATCCCATGATATGGAATATTGGAAAGTATAGATTCAGACCAAGGTAGCCATTTTACTTCCAAGATCTTACAAGGAGTAATGGCATGGATTAGAGATCTCTTGAGAAGTCCACCCTTGGCACCAACCTTCCTCTAGGCGGTGGAACGAATGAATCAAATCTTAAAGAAGCAATTATCTAAGCTAGTCCTGGAGGCTCGATTACCATCGACAAAATGTTTACTTATCGCATTGCTACGCATTAGGACTGTTCCTAGACATGATATAGGTCTCTCTCCTTATAAAATGATGTTTGGATTACCTTTCTTGGGTGGAAGAGGGGAATTACCAACTTTAGAGTTCAATGATAAGTTTTTAAAGAACTATATTGTGGCGTTCAGCTCTTCTTTGTCTGTCTTTAGGTAAAAGTGTCTGTTGACTCAGATACCTCCACTTGAGATCGACAACCGGGTGACTGGGTCCTGATCAAGACCTGGAAAGATACCAAACTCCACCTTAGCTGGGAGGGACCATTCCTAACCCTCCTGACTACTGAGACAGCTATCCTAACTGCTGAGAAAGGATGGAGTCATCACACTCGCGTCAAAGGTCCTGTGAAAACGCCATTGGCGGAGTGGCACGTTCACCCTACAGAAAACTCTCTGAAAGTTAAGCTGAGAAAGAGAAAATGAACAAAGATAAAATACTTTTTTAATGTTTGCTGATATATATTGTATTGATTGTAAGGGTTGCGTGGACTCACCTCTCCCTGGCGCCTAAAAGATAATGATAGGGTGATAAGCAGGGTTCAGAGATGGGTGGGTACTGTTATAGTATTATAACGCTAGCAGTACTAACTGTTCAAGGAAACTGGTAAAATCACTTTACTACACTATGCCAAACTTATTCCAAACAAGAGAGACTTGCCAACTGTTGGCTCGGTGCAGAAATTCCACGCCATGGCGAATCTGGAATCCCCACCTCGGTAATCCCGCTCACGAAAGAGGAAATATACGATGTACAACAATTTGACTCAGGCTCAAATAATGCAAAGTGGGAATATGAAAGGAGTACCTATAAGTTTGCGGGATGGTTCCCAAGACCAGCCTTGAAAACTCGAGGTGTTACCAATAGCCTCAGAATTTCCCCACTAAAAGGAGCAGTGAATAAGCATTGCTGCAAAACAAGAAAGGCTGGAGTGGTTGCTGTTACCTTGCTTATATAAAACCTCTCCTCCGAATAGAAAAGCAGAAGCCAAACCTGAGGAAGGGGGGAAGGGAATAAGACGTAAGACCCGAGAGGTTCCTGAAGGAGACCGTCTGCTGTGGATACTACTCCCAAGCTACGGCACTACAAGGGTAGGGGTGAAAATACAGAAACTGGCGGCTGCCCTTGAAAATGTAATTAATGATACCACCGGCACAATGGGAGAAACTCAATCCCAGATATCGGCCATAACCACCAAAATGATAGCAACAAGACTAACAGCTTTACAGAATCGAATGGCTTTAGACTATCTCTTGGCCGAAAAAGGGGGAAACTGTGCTCTGATTGGTAAAGAATGCTGCACCTTCATCCCAGACACTGCTTGCCTAGTGGAAGATAAGGTAGAAATATTAAAGAAAAAGATAAAGAATATAAAAGAATTTGAGAATAAACTTTGAAAATATGAGAGATGGAAATGGGTGATTGGGGACTGACCAGTTGGGAAAATTGTCAGCTAATTTAGGCATTTTTGTATTACTGATAATAGTAGGTTTAATAATAGGATTTAACGTGTTAAAGTGGATAATGAGTAAGTTGATAATATCCTTAGGAGGATAACAAATCAATGATGGTCATGACAAATGTAAGTGCACAAGAAAGAGTAATAGAAACGGAAAGATTCTGAACGTCTACACCTTAGGGTGAAAAAAGGGCAGAAAATAAAAATTTCCAAAACAACAAATAGTAAAAGAAAAGAAATGGGGAAGTTGTCAGAAATGGGGAAATTGTTGTTTTATGAAGATATAGAAAAAGCATGCAGAAAAGGGGTCGAGCTGGAAAACAATTAACTCTGCAGGTACTTAGGGAAATGTATCTTTACTGTTAGTGAATAATTATGTTTAATTAAATACTAATCCTGGAGTATAATTAATATAAGCAACGTAACTCTTTTAAAATTAAGTTTTCAGCAAAAAACTGAGATAACTAAAATGCGTGAGCTGTACAAGAATGATACAAAATTGATGAAATTTACAGAGAATGGAATGTATTCAGTATTGATACAAAATTTATCTTAATGAACTGTCTACAAATAATTATGGTCATGTCAGCATTAACAGAAGGGAAAATTGCCAACATGGGGAAGGGGAAGTAACAAGAGTGGAGCGAAGATGGGCAGTTGTATAGTCTAGTAAGAGAAATTGGGTAACTGGTAATCGAGAGAGGTGACCTCACTCAACTCAAAGGTATAACTGTGTAGTACTTTGAATTCTCTTCACTTCAATTGCTCTCTGCAATTGGGGTCCTTTCTTGCTAGATCGTAGAATAAACTGTCTTGTTTCCAGTTTTGGTGATCTCGTATAATTTTATTGAGATTGTTTCTTACACTTGTACAATGTCACCACCCAACCTCCTACACTCCATCCGATACTAATTTCAAGCACTAGCACTTAAAGATAAGCACTGCAAATGTGAAACAATATTAAACATGACAGGTAAACAATACTCAGTCCAAACTTCATATGATGATTTGTTTTTCGCCATCTTACAATACTAAGGCAGCATGAAATACTTACTAGCGCCAATAAGAAGTCAAGCACGTGGATTCCTTTGTCTCAAGGGGACGATTATCTCTACAGTGAAAACGTATCTGTGGCCAGATCTATATAATGCCACATAGTCAACATTCTCCCTCCTGGCTTCCCTATGACCATGTGTGGTTGTGTCTTCTTTATCTTGCACTTAATAGAGAGAACCCCTTTCCCCCATTCACACCTTAATTTAAACGCATTTACATCATCCTACTTTTGTCATGACCATCATTGATTTGTTGTCCTCCTAAGGACGTTATCAACTTACTCATTATCCACTTTAACACGTTAAATCCTACTCGTTCACCAGTGCTATAAGCCCGTTTATTTTTGCCACACCCTCTTTTCCTTGTCACCCATCCCCCACCTCTGACAAGGGATTAAATATCCAATTTTCCAATCCTTTTTAGTTCTGAAGTAGTCACACTGGGCTTGAAATGCTAATGCCGTTTCTCTGTCTCTACAGATGCTGACAGACCTGCTGAGTTTCTCCAGAAATGAAGAGGCACAGAACAATTTTTTACTCAAACAAATAACTATGGATACTGCAAATTAAAATATAAAAAATGTTGGAGAATCTGGGAGCTTTGTTAAGTGTCACTGGACCTGAAAGTTTAACTCTGCATTCACTCCAGAATATACTGCAACATTTTCAGTAATTTCTTCAGCAATTTCTGTTTTTGGACAATTCCAAAGAAGGATGTCAAAGATGTTCAAACATTCTGTCCAACATGGAGCGCTGTACACTGGGAACTGAAAAATAATGCATGGTGCACAAGTGGCTTGACTCTGAAACTGCATAAGACTGACATCACTGACACTACAGAGCTTTTAATCATGGTCAGGGAGAAAAACAGAGAGAAACACATTCACTTCAAATACAGAAGTTGATATTGTGGAAAAGAAACGATTTAGATTAATGGCTTAAATGGATTGAGTTAAAGTAACAAATTGGAAGTGTGACACCAGGGAGATGCCACCACCAGAATGAGAATATGAAAATGGAAGTGTTACCGCATCAGAAACCAGGTTAGGTCACTGAATACAGGGCTGAAGCCAAAGTCGGAATCACGTGCCCCTAAACCTGTTGACATCCCTTTAAATTTACCACACGTGACTGGTTGCATTCCAAATAGCAGAATTAACTTCTGATGGAGAGGGGGAAATGATCCCAAGACTAACAGATCGGATCTAAATTCTGTCGACCTGTTCAATATAAGCATAAATGTCGATGGACTATTAAACAATTTACTGGAGGAGACGACTCCACAAATATCTTCATCCTAAATATCGGAACAACTCTGTACATCAGTGAAAAAAGTCAAGGGTATGATGTCTGCACTATCCTCAGCCAGAAGTGTTGAGTGGATGATCCAACTCACACTCACAGCCCACAGACTCACAGATACCAGTCTTCAACCAATTCGATTTGCTGTATGAGACATGAAGAAACGGTGAACACAGTAGATACGACAAAGGCAATGGGCCCTGACACCATTTCTGCAAAAGGACTGAACACTTGTGCTGCACAGCATGCCGAGTCGCTGGGGAAGCTGTTTCATTCCAGCTCCAACTCTGACATCTCCCTGCCAATGTGGAAAATTACTCAGCTTTGTCCAGTCCCCGAAGAGGAGAATAATTACAATCTGACCAATCACCACACCCTCCGACCCATCACGACCGATTTCTTTTTGACAGAGCTGTCAAGTCGCACCGAAATAATCAGGACAGTGTGGTTTTCGATTTTTCCCCATGTGAAGATGGTACTGTTGTGAAATATGTTACTAATGCAGACCAGGATAATCTCTGGCAGCTGGTGGAAATTAAAAATAATTTTAAAAATATCGAGACCTAAAATCTGGTGTATTTAATTGTGATCTTGTGTCCAATGTTGATTGTAAACATCGATGTCCTACACCAATATACTTTCAGGAAGTAAACCTCCCGTGCTTTCCTGGTCTGGCCTAAAAGTGACTTCAGACGCACAGACATGGTCTCTGAATCGGCCAAGTAAGACATTCAATTGTATCAAACTGCTCTGAGGCCTTAAAGGATAAAACCGGACAGAACACCTGGCACCAGCCTCGTTATCAGAAAAGGGATTGGGAAACATAGTCGTTTCGACTCTACAGAGACTTCCTTCCTAACATCTGAGACCATATGACAACATTTACAGAGCATTCCCACAGACTGCACAGAAACATCGGGATAAGAGGAGGTCATTCACTACATTGAGCTTTCCTCATGCTAGTTCATGTCCGAGCATTTCCTCAAAACAGTTTCCCCCATACAATGTCCATATCCCATAATATGTTTAGACATTGTGAAATATAAAACGAGAACTGATGTAGTGCTTTCGGCCCATCAAGTTTGCTCCTCTATTCAATATACATGAGTTTGTCTGATTTTGCTTGTTTATTAAATATGATTTGGCTGTTTTCTATAAAGTGAACTATCATCCCTGATTCCAATCTGTCTCACACTGTCAGAGTTTGATATATTTCAATGAGATCTCCACTCATTTTCCAAATCTCCATGAAAGACAGGCCCGGTCACCCCAAACTCTGCTCCCAAAACAAGCCTGTCATCCCAGAGGTCAGTCTGGTCATCCTCTATTGCTCTCCCTCAATGTCAGGTTTGTCCTTTACTAGGCAAGGAGAACTAAACTGCAAACAATACTGCACAATGTCCGAGATGGGGTCCCACTAAGGCACTGTACAGCTGCAGTAAATGACCCTTACACCTGTTTTCAAATCCCCCTGAAATGAAGGTGAATACACCATTTATAGGCCTCCCTACTTTCTGCTCCTGCAATGCTGCTTTCGGTGACGTATGTACAGGGAGATCCAGATTATTTTCAATGTTACAGGTCCGCACTTGCTGGGTCGATATACACTGGCCAGTGTACCAATGCCCTTCCCAGAATTGACTTCTGGCTTCAGAACTCACTGCCCTACATGGACTCGGAGGGGTGCAGAGAAATAAACCAAAAATGCAGCTTAAGCTCCTTTTGAGAGCAACAATTTTCAACCACTTTCTTTTCAAATGATAGGCTGCCATTCTATTGTTCCCATCAAAGTCCACAACATCGCATCTCTCCCATTGCTCTCTATCTACTACGTATTTGCCCAGTCTCTTCACTTGTCTCAATCACCTTGGTGCCTTTTTTGCATCCTCCTCATCAACTCACAAACTGACATTGTTTAGTTCTGTCAGCAGACTTGGGAAGAATGCTTTTGAGCCCCTCAACCAAAGATATGATGTGCATTTTGAATAGCTGAATGCCAAATCTCGATCCTTGTTATATCCTCTAAGCCTTCCATTAAAACAAAAAAATTGTTGTAATCTTACTCACTGTTTCTTGGCAGCTCTCCTATTCTAAAACCACGCCTAACCAAAGTTCTGCATAGCTCTTATAATCAATGCTTCGATGTATAAAGGCTGTGTTTATGCTCCCCTATGCTTTCTCAAATTGTGCAATAACCTGTCCAGTCACATTCAAGAATGTGTGGAGAAGTACCCTCTGAATTTCCTAGTGTGTTGTCATTCATTGAGTCCTCCCCTGTCTGTTTCCTTCTTGCAAAGTTCATCACCTCATATTTATCAGGGTTACATTCCATCTGCCATTGATCCACCCATCTGACCATTTCGTCTGTATCTTCATGAAACATAAGACCTTCCACCTCCCTGCCAACCACCTGGCCAATCTTTGTATCAAACATAAACTTACTTATGATACCTGCCACTCCTGGTTCATATTCACAGCTGCATCATTTATGATAAGGTTTAAAATCATAAAACATCAGCTTGTTTATTCGGAGCACGAGCTTTCGAAGCGCTGCTTCTTCATCAGGTGGTTGTGCGCTTTGATGAAGCGCTTCGAAAGCTAGTGCCACCGAATAAACCTTTTGTAGTATAAGCTGGTGTTATGCAATGTTTAACTTTGTCCACTCCACTCCAACACTAATACCTCCTAATCAGAAATAATCAGAGACACAACACTGATCCCCGTGGTACACCATTGGACGCTAAGCTCCAATCACACAAACAGACTTCTATCACCGCCCTTCTGTGCCCTACCGCTAAAGTTGATTTGGATGCAACTTGGCAAGTCACTGATGAGTCCTCCCTGTTGCTTGGTTATTCTGTTCCGCTGGTGAAACTTGTAGAATATCTGGAGATTCTCCCTAATTTTGCCTGCCAGTATGTTTCCATGCCACTGTGTTAATTTGTCCCCTCCAAGTGATGAATTTCCTCCTTATTGCAGTCTTAACTGACCTGTCCCAGATCCTGCTATTATTTGCCTTGAATGTGGAATAGACAGCGAGGTAAGAGGTCTGTTAATTTCTAACTTGTCAGGTGTTTTGTGTATCTTCTAAATTTCACTGTGACCCACCTCTCATTTTTGAATCTCTAGAGAACACAGGCTGAGTTTCCTCACCAGACAATCTTACCAACTGAGGGAATAAACTGGACAATGTCCATTGCACTTCCTCTGCGGTCAGTATATTCTTTCTGAGATTCGGTCACCAAAACTGTACACAATACTCCAGATAAAGTCCCACCAACACGCAGTGAAACTGCTTCAACGTGTCTTTACATCAATGTTCTGACTCTCTTAAATGAAGGCGAACCAAACTTTAACTTTCCACTTATATATATATATATATTCCTCCAAATACCCTTCATATTTACGAACTCACTGAGTTCTTATGGAAACCCTTCCGAGAATCCAATATATACCATTTCTACTGGTTCCCCATAAACTATCCCGGAAGAAACAACATTAAACAATTCTGAAGTTTATCAAATATGATTTCTCTATGAAATGCATGCTGATTCTCTCCATTGTTGCTGTTAACTTTAAATATCAAAAATGTCATCCTGTGTAATAGATTATAACAGTTTCCCTAAAAATGTCGAGTTAATTGGCCTGCAGTTCTCCACACCATGCGTTTTTTCCCCGATATAGCTGTTTGGATCCCTTATATTCATCGATCATGCTTGGATCACGTTTATCCACAATCGTTTCCGGTCTCTACAGAATATACAGGAAAATAAAACAAAGTCATCGACAGTGCAATCAATACTACTTTTCGTGATTTATTTCTGACATTTTGACAGGAAGTACATCTGTTTCGTCAGACTCAGCAATGCTCAATCCAGCTACATGTTCAAGTACTAACTTGTTACTGATATGAATTGACTTTATGTCTTTAGCTGCAGAAGTCCGATATGATTTCTTGGTATTACTGGGTGATTTTCTGGATCTTCCTACATGAAGACAGATGCAAAGTAACTGGTTATTTTCTTGGCCATTTCCCTGTCCTCCACAATGACCTCTCCTCTCCCGATTACAAATTTCCACATTTGACCTTGTTTTTATTATTTTGTTTCATTTTAAATATAAATCGTAGATTTATGCAGTCTTTGTGTCCCTGTTTGTTAGCATGCATGTTCGCTTTTTTGATTTCCTTATCAGCTTCATGGCCTTCCTTTACTGGATCTTAAATTTCTGAGAATTCTCAGGTTTCCACAATATTTGGAATTCAAAGTTTGTGCGAAGATTTGTAGCTCGCGTGCTCGTTGTTCTGGTTCTCTTCGCCGAGCTGGAAGTTTTTGTTGCAAACTTTTCGTCCCCTGGCTAGGCGACATCATCAGTGCTTGGGAGCCTCCTGCGAAGCGCTTCTTTGATGTTTCCTCCGGTGTTTATAGTGGTCTATCCCTGCCGCTTCCGGTTGTCAGTCTCAGCTGTCCGCTGTAGTGGTTGGTATATTGGGTCCAGGTCGATGTGTTTGTTGATGGAGTTTGTGGATGAATACCATGCCTCTAGGAATTCCCTGGCTGTACTCTGTCTGGCTTGCCCTATGATAGTAGTGTTGTCCAAGTCGAATTCATGTTGCTTGTTGTCTGCGTGTGTGGATACTAAGGATAGCTGGTCGTGTCGTTTCGTGGCTAGTTGATGTTCATGTATGCAGATTGTTAGCTGTCTTCCTGTTTGTCCTATATAGTGTTTTGTGCAGGCCTTGCATGGTATTTTGTACACTACATTAGTTTTGCACATGTTGGGTATTGGGTCCTTCGTTCTGGTGAGTTGTTGGACATCGACTTGGACACATCGACACATCGATCTGGACCCAATATACCAACCACTACAGCGAACAGCTGAAACTGACAACCGGAAGCGGCAGGGACAGACCACTATAAACACCGGAGAAAACATCAAAGAAGCGCTTCGCAGGAGGCCCCCAA
>NC_057717.1:39091456-39179159 GCF_004010195.1 Chiloscyllium plagiosum
GAGGTGCTCCTGATGTATGGTAGTGTGGCTAGCCACGCTCAGACAACAACTCACCAGAACGAAGGACCCGATTCCCAACATGAGCAAAACTAATGTAGTGTACAAAATACCATGCAAGGACTGCACTAAACACTATATAGGACAAACAGGAAGACAGCTAACAATCCGCATACATGAACATCAACTAGCCACGAAACGACACGACCAGCTATCCTGAGTAGCCACACACGCAGACAACAAGCAACATGAATTCGACTGGGACAACACTACTATCATAGGGCAAGCCAGACAGAGAACAGCCAGGGAATTCCTAGAGGCATGGCATTCATCCACAAACTCCATCAACAAACACATCGACCTGGACCCAATATACCAACCACGACAGCGGACAGCTGAAACTGACAACCGGAAGCGGCAGGGACAGACCACTATAAACACTGGAGGAAACATAAAGAAGAGCTTCGCAGCAGGCTCCCAAGTACTGATGATGTCGCCTCGCCAGGGGACGAAACGTTTTCAACAAAAACTTCCAGCTCGGCGAAGAGAACCACAACATATTTGGAATTCTTCTGAAGTCACTCCCTATGATTAATAAATTTTCTAATTTGTTATGTTAACCATCATTGAGTCACTTTCTCACTCTTTGGTGTTTGTACCTGAAATAACTAGACGTATTTTTCAGACTTTACAGTATTTTTAAAACCTCCTGGTCCTGACCACATATATTCAGGATCACTGCAGGAGGATAGGAGGATAGAGGAGAAATTGCGGGAGCCCTGATTGGCACTTTTCCATCATCATTGGCCAACATGCTGAGCCCTTTTTCAAGAAAGGATACAAAGATGAACCTGGGCACTAAAGACCAGTAAACCTAAAATCTAGTGGGTAGGTTACCGAAGAAGTTTCAGAGAGATTGGGTATACCTGCATTTGGAAAGACAGTGTGTGATTCAGAGTAAGATTAGAATGGTTCTAGAAAATCAGAGCAGGTCATGCAGCATCCGAGGAGCAGGAAAATTGATGTTTCGGGCGAAAGCCCTTCATCAAAGTCAGCACGGGAGTTTGCGCAAAGGAGATCATGACTCACAATTTTGTTGGAGTTCTTTGATGAAGTGACCAGCACCGTTGAAGAGGTCCGTGTGGTATACGTAGTCGAGATGGATTACAGTAAAACCTTCACTAAGGGTTCCACATTGTACGCTGCTCTGGAAGGTTAGCTCGCATGGAAATGAGGGGGAGTAGGCAAATTAGGCACAAAATTGCCTTGACTGGAGGAAGCAGAGGGTAATACTGAAAAAATGCTGCTCATACTGGAGGCCTGTGAATAGTGGAATGCCTCAGGGGTTGGTGCTGGGACCACTACATATTACATATATCTATGATTTAGATGAGAATGTACAGGCATGACTTGCAAGTTTGAAGACGGCATTAAAATAGGTGGCATCATGGAGAGTGGGGAATTGATTCATAAATTTCAGAAATTAGAGCAGTATCTTGATCAGCTGGAGAAGTGGGCTGAGAAATGGTAAATGGATTTTAATATAGATTTGACTTTAGAAAGTCAAATCAAGGTTGGAGTTTCATGGTGAATGGTTGGGTCCTAAGGAGTGTAGTGGAACAGTGGGACCTTGGAATTCAGGTGCATGGTTCTCTGGAAGATGGTTCAGATGTAGACAGGACAGTGAATAAAGCTTTTGGCACACTGGCCTTCATCAGTGTACATCACTGTCTATCGAAATTAGGGAGTTACGTTGTAGTTATACAGGATGCCGGTGAGGCCATTCTGGTTGCATAATGTTCAGACTTGATCACTTTGCTCTCGGAAGGATGTTATTAAACTGGAAAGAGTGCAGAAGTGTACAAGGATGTTGCCAAGATCTTAATGATCTGAAATATAGAAAGAGGTTGGACAAGCTAGGACTTCTTACTTTTGTGTGTCTGTGACTGAGGGAGGATCATATTGAAGTCTTTTAGATCAAGACAGGCACGGATAGAGTGAATGCAGCCAGTCTTCTTTCCCAGGATTCGGCAATCACAGACTAGAGAGCATCAGTGTAAGGTCAGAGGGGAAAGAGTAAAAGAGGACCTGAGGAACAACTTATAACACAGGGGCTGGTATGCATATGGAATGAGATGCCAGGGGAAGTGGTTGAGGCGGACACATTAACAATATTTGAAAGGCATTTGGACAAATACATGAATAGGAAAGGATTAGAAGGATCTGGGGCAATGGCCAGGAAATGGGGTAGGCATGAATGGACATTTTGGTCGTAATGGACCAGTTTGAGCTGAAGGGTCTGTGTCCGTGCTATCGGCCTCTATAACTCTAACTTGCCTGTCTCCCACTGAATGTTATATTGTACTTTCCAAATTCACTGAAGCTATCTTGACACTCTCGCCTCCAGTATTCCATGATGTTTGACCAGAATGTTCAGGCATTCTATATTGTATGCAGACACCGTGTAGAATGCACCTTATCATTAATCCTTAAAAACTGCTTCAGACTAAGGTTAATAATTCGTCCTTCTGAACACACAACATCAAATCCGAAATAACCTGATCTCTAGTTTGCTTCACAACATACTCTTCAACCCTACCTCATATCCACTTATAGAATTTATTTTTGACAGCTTGAGCAGTCACTTAGTTAATGTAGTTTCGATGCAACTTGAGACCATCCAATAAGACTACGGTATCCACAATATTTGCCTACCTAATTTCCAGCATGTGATGCTCAGATTTTCTGCTCGCGTTTTGGTTTTGATATGTAACACACCAATATTTGTTTCTCCTTGCTATCTGTAAGCTTTACATAAACTGATGCAGTGGAACCTGAGAGACAGGTCTGTGTCGTTATTAGTGATAGACCTGGACAAGACATTCATAAATGCTCACCTGGACGCTGAGATGATCTGAAGAAATGTCCCACAATACAGGACAAGCAACAATATCCTCCTCACTCTGTTAGGATAAGAGTTACCATATACTGTCTGCTCCCTCACACTCACTGTATATCTGTCATAGCACCTATCTCTCGAACAGGTTTCACGCTCTATCTCCAAATAAGGCTCAGGAACTACCATTCTCACTATTGAAATCACTAACTTTCTTCCTCACTTTCTCTGACACGTACGCAATTCACAGCCCCACCCACCCCCCCACCCCCCCCCCCCATACACACACACACACACACACACACACACACACTAATAATACTATATGGATTCAAAACTGTTCACTGACTCATTCCAGACAACTCACAGCTCCCCCACCAACACTAATATAAATAGCAGGGTCACCCATTCCCACTCCCACTCTCCCTCCATCCCTTTCTCCCATTCCAGTATAAACAGTCTGGAATAGGACAGAAAGTGCCAAACCCGGTGGTAGAATGCCCAATATTAGTACCCTCACCCCCTCCCCCTGCCATGTGGGCAGTACTCTGAAAAAGCCGGAGAGGACTGGCATGCGTCGTGAGAAGGTTCTGAAACATCCACGTCCCAAGGACTTCTGATACAATCGACACAGGAATTCTTGGACATCATCAGAAATATACACATAGACAAGGAAGAAACTATGGTCTCATTCGATATAACGGCACTGTTCCCTTCTATCGACAAAACCCTAGCCAGAGAAACAATAGCCAAGCTGCTGGACAGACATAACAGACAACAGGACGTTGAACCTATCAACAAAGAGGGCATAATTAAACTACGGGACTTGTGCTTCACAACACATTTCACATTCAACAACTAAATATACGATCAAATCAACGGAACATACATGGGCTCACCGACCTCTGGACACATAGAAGAAGCAGTAATGCAAAAGTTAGAACAAACAGTCTTACCGCAAATTCAACCCAAACTCTGGGTCAGATATGTTGATGACACCTTTGTAATAATTAAAAACACAGAAATAGAGAATACATACCAGATCATCAACGTCACACTCACAGGGTACCGATTCACGAGAGAGGAAGAAAAGGACAACCAACTCCCATTCCTAGACGTGATGGTACAGAGAACACCGAACTGAGAATTCACCACAAAGGTTTACAGGAAAGCCACACACACAGACCAAGTCCTAACCTACGAAAGTAACCTCCCAACACACACAAACGAAGGTGCATCAAGACACTATTCAAAAGGGCCACAAAACACTGCAGCACAACAGAACTTCAAAAAGGGGAAGAGGAACTCCGATACAAGGTATTCGCCAAAAACGGATAAGCCCGCAATTTCATCAACAGATGCCTAAGGGAAAGACAACGGAACGAGGACATGCCGCAACCCAAAGGACTAGCCACACTACCATACATCAGGAGCATTTCCGAACTGACAGCCAGACTACTGTGACCACTAGGACTCATAACGGCACACAAACCAACAGCCACTCTCAGACAACAGCTCACCAGAACGAAGGACCCGATACCCAACATGAGCAAAACAAATGTAGTGTACAAAATCCCATGCAAGGACTGCACAAAACACTACATAGGACAAACAGGGAGACAGCTAACGATCCGCATCCATGAACACCAACTAGCCACGAAACGACATGACCAACTATCCTTAGTGGCCACACACACAGATGACAAGCAACATGAATTCGACTGGGACAACACTACCATTATAGGGCAAGCCAAACAGAGAACAGCCAGGGAATTTCGTCAGGCATGGCACTCATCCACAGACTCTATCAACAAACACATCGAGCTGGACCCGATATACCGGCCACTACAGCGGACAGCTGGAACTGACAACCGGAAGCGGCAGAGACAGGCCACCATACATGCCGGAGGAAACAGCACAGAAGCCCTTCACAGGAGGCTGCCAAGCACTGAGGATGTCAACTAGACAGGGGACGAAACGTTTGCAAGACAAATTCCCAGTTCGGCGATCAGAACCACAACATCCAGTGGCAGTTCCAACAACAGTCTATTCACTTCCAAAAAAAAACACAGATTCATCACTGCACAGAGACGCAGACACAGAAATGCATAGAGGTATTGCTAAACACCCCAATATACGAACAGACACAATACTTCCAAGGAGATAGGCATAGGCACACGTATAAAAACACAGAGACATATACAGTCACATCCAAATAGACACAAACACAGATAGAAACACAGACTGAAACACAGACAGACAGATGTAGACACGCAAACACGCAGATAACAAGCACATGGACACACACACACAGGCACAAACGCTCGCATACACATACAGACACACAAAAGCACATTAAGACGCAAATCGATTTTTTTTTTTCATTTGTAAGGGATCAAGAATTCTAGGGAGAAGGCAGAAGAATGAGGTTGAGCTACATATAAGAAATTATTGAACGGAATTTCAGACTCGATAGGCCGAATGGCCTCAATCTGCTTATTTCCTTCATGCCCCTGCAGTATTATGCTATCAGGCATTCTCTTCCTGAGACATCAGCAGAGGCGGAGTGTGATAGATATTTGGTTGGAAAGAGTCAGTGGGAATGGTTTGGTGTCCGGAATGGTTAATCTTTATTCCTAATTATTCTCCCCTTATGTCTGAAAAGAGGTGGTGATTTGTTGTTCAGTTAAGACAGTTTTAAAATAACAGTCCCACAATGAAATAAGGACGTCTCTTTCACTTTAGTGTTGTGCTACCTGTGGTGTCCTCATCCTCAGGGAACAGTGAATAATCTGTTATTGAAGCTTTTCAAGGCTCAGCTCGACTGATCTTTGCTGGACAGAAGGGTCCGTGTTTGTAGGGAACAGACGGGAAATGGATGGTCAGACAAACTCCGATCAGCCATGAATATTCTGAATGGTGCAGCCGAATAGACAACTTCTGTCCCTACGCCACGTGTTGTTCCCTCAATCGACACTTCGAGGCTGTTACAGAAATACATTGCTGTCCCTACCCCATGTGTTGTTCCCTCATTCCAGCCCTCGATGCTGTTGCAGGGTTGTGGAACACCCCATTCAGTCAGACAGGATCGTTACAATCAGACAAGGGGAGACGATTCCGCCCCTCTAAGTAATTGCACAGGAATATAGAATGAAATAATTAGGTCCGTTTAGTACATTACACAGCCCAGGAGGAGGCCTTTCATACTGCCTGAATGGCTACACAAGAACAGGAAATAGAGAATAGAGATAAATGATTATCTTCAGGCTGCAAAGCTGTAATTGATGGAGTGCCTCAGAGGTCACTGTGGGATCATCAATGACCAATAATCTGTATCAAAGATCTGGAGGAAGGAGAGGGAATGGTTTAGAGCTTAGTTAGCTTGCATACCAAGATGGCCTTTCAATGTGTCGTCAAATGGAGGTAGTAAGTCTGCAATGTGAAACAGACAGGGAAGTTTAGTGAGCAAACCTTCAGCAGAAATAACACAAGGTAAGTTGATTATTTTGGCATGAAGGATGAAACAATGCTAATCAATTTAAATGGAGAGAAATTGCAGAACTCTGTGATGCAGGTGGTTTCCATGTTTTTGGTACATGAATCATATGAAGTCTGTCTGCATATGCAGCAAGTGATTTGGAAGGTAAATGGAATGATGCTGTTTTTGGCAAAAGGTATCAGGTTCAATCGCAGAAATGTTTAACTGCATCTGTACAGGGCGTTGCAGGGACCACGCCTGATGCATTGTGTGCAGTTTTGATCTTCTGAAATAAAATGAAATGATATAATTCTTTTCGAAGTTTTTCAAAGAGATTTCCCTTTACTCATTCCTGGAATGCTGGCCTTTTGTTCTGGGGGATTATCAGTTTCGATCTTAGCTAAGAAATAGTATTGAACCATCCATGACTTTCTGAAAAGTGCATCAACTGGATGCGTATTATCTCTTGAATAAATTTTAAAGTAAAAGATGTACTTTTATTAACATATGACGACACCTACCGATATTTACAACGTCCACAGACACATGTCTTTAAATTAAAATGAGGGGACAATTTTTGCGATTGAAAGGAATGACGCACTTGCACATAATCTAGAATCAAGTTTTCCAGAAAATGTTCCAGGAGAGCACACATGGTCCAGTTTGGTGTTCAGTTGACATTATTGTATGTTCCAACACAGAGAGGAAGAAAAGTTTTCCCTGGCTGAGAAGCAGCAGCCAATTGATCCCTCTCTCTTACTTTGTTCAGCCCTATGGCAAAGTGTGAGACCAGAAAATCCCTGAGTTATCTTTAGCACTTGTGAAGGATTCCTGGTGAGGATTCATTGGAATCTCGCCACTGACTGAAACTAAGGGAATTCAGCCAAATCCAACTGTTCTAGAAAGTAATCCCACGACCAGTATATTCTGTTATCAGAATGACTTCAAAGGCAGAATAACATTTGGGGCACTCCATCATTTTAACATTTGTTACGAGTTCTACTTTCTCTATCTCACATTTCTCTCGAAAATGACCTACTCTAAAACCTCTATCATTGGCCACTTCATAAACTGGTTGCATTTAAGATTGGTGTAACCAGTGGAGGAGTGGGACTGAAAAAGGAAACAGTGACCCTCCAACTTTGGCTGGAACACAAATGAGAAATTCTCAAAGGGCTGTTCAAGTGTAATTACTTTCCCCAGACCTTTGTGGTGCCTCGTTGTTTACATTTATTCAAAGTTGTATTTGGTGACATTTGACACACAAGTGAATTTAGGGAAATGGTATACAGGCAGAAAAATGCTGCTGAGACCAGAATCACATCACCCATGATCCCTGTGCGTGGTAGAACGGTGACAAAGTGCCTAATGGCCCAATTCTTCTGCTCAGCCCTACGTTCCGATTTCCATTCAACCCGTCAGCGTTCCTGATTGGAGCAGATCGAGGCCACTTCCTCCAAATACCTGGTCTACAGTAACACAGGATATCATTCATTCCCTCCAGACTATCACGCACGGTTTAGTGTGGGTTGGAAAATGTTATTGGGAAATAGAGGCTGGGTTCGAAAGAGTCTCTGATCTCTTTTCAGAGTGTCTCCTTTCTGCAACTTGTGCTTTATTTGTTGGTCATATTATAGACCCAGATTCTCTGTGAATACAGTCCCCATACCTCACCCAGAGATGACTCACAAAATACTTTAGTCGCCCTAATTGCAACATTCAATAACAGAACGTTCAGGAAAATTACAACCATTCAATTTGTAATTACAGAATATGAGGACAGAAGGAACAGGATCGTTAATTCAGATGATCATCAAGCCATTGTATACAATCATGGCTGATCTACTGCTGACATTATCTCCTTTTTAATGCCAATTCGTCAAACCCTTTAGCTCTCTGACAGGTGAAAAATCCATCTACATCCCCCTTAAATACTTTCAGTGATGTGCTCCAATAACTCTCTCGCCCAGATAATTTCAGACAGCGATTACCCTCTGTGAGAGGAAGAAACTTCCTCCACATACACCGTCATCTATTGATATGAACAACAGGTGAACACAGGGGCTCAGAAAAGAGTGAATGGGTTTGATATAAAGGCAGTATTTTACCGAGGATGACATCAGGACCACCTAATTACTTGAGCTTAATGGGAATCAGGTGTAACCTCCCTCTTGTCTAGGTCTTTCAGAGCACTAAGAAAGATGCTTGTGGTCAATGGCCAACAGTCCTCTCAGTTCTGGAACATCTCTGCAGAAGATCCTCAGGTTAACCTCCTCAGTACAAACATCTTCAGCTGCTCCATCAATGTCTTTCCCCATCATCAGATCGAAAGTGGGGATGATGACAGAAGATCACACAATGCTCAGAGCATTTTGTCCCTCATCAACCATTCTGTGTCCATGTGCAGCAAGACGCGGGCAACATTCCTGTTTGAGCTGTTAAAGTGTCTGTAACATTCATGTAACAGCACGGCCAGACACTGCGCATTTCTACAGTTCAAAGAGGAGCTCACTCACCATCTCAAGCTGGTTACACACGGATATGTGGAAGCCATTCAGCAAACTACTGAACAAGAAGAGGGACAGCCCATTCAATCCTCCTGCCTGTTCCACAGGAAGAGAAGGGGTCTGTCAGTTCATCGAGCTGTTAAACAGGAACAGGTAAAGCCCAATAAGACCCTTAATCCTGTTCCATGAGACCGGGAGGAAGCTAAGCAGCCCCACGAGATACTTATACAGAAACAGGAGGTTGTCATTGATAGTCCAACATGACAAACCAATGAAACTGAGACTGCACTGATCGAGGGCTCTATGGTGTTAATCTTGGCTCCACTATTTGTAGAACGTTTGCTACTTTAACACGATTTGCAGGCAGTGAGGAGGGAAGCCAAATGTTTTGTGTCAAGTCTCAAGGAGGCATCTCCCATCTCCGAGAAGACACACCCATGTTCTCCATGGAGGTCGGATGTTGCTGGAAAGAGTTAACTCTTTTATAATGAAGGTCTTGTGGCTGTTGTCGGGATTATGCATAACATGTCGTTCATCGCAGGATCACACACCAACTGAACACTTTATTAATATTTGGAGAGTTTATTCAAAAGCCTGAACTTCTCTCTCGTTCTCGCTCTCTGTCTCAATCAAAATAGGGAGTGCGGTTGGGTGGAACGTTCGCAGAGGCTCTTAAACTATCAAGAATCATGTAACCCGAGTGACAAAAATGCCATGGAATTCATCTCTGCATCAGTGCCTGTTTAGAACATCATCAGTGATTGTCCATCTCCTTAAGGTTCAATGCAATCACCTCTTATTCTCAGGGATTAGTCTGGTGAATCTTCGGAGAAAGTCCATCCACAATACCCCAAATACTGCCTCAAATGTGGGCGGCACGGTGGCACAGTGGTTAGCACTGCTGCATCACAGCGCCAGAGACCCGGGTTCAATTCCCGCCTCAGGCGACTGACTGTGTGGAGTTTGCACGTTCTCCCCGTGTCTGCGTGGGTTTCCTCCGGGTGCTCCGGTTTCCTCCCACAGTCCAAAGATGTGCAGGTCAGGTGAATTGGCCATACTAAATTGCCCGTAGTGTTAGGTAAGGGGTTGCGCTTCGGCGGGGCGGTGTGGACTTGTTGGGTCGAAGGGCTTGTTTCCACACTGTAAATCTAATCTAATCTAAACAACACTCTCAGGGATGACTGCAATAATCCTTTTCTCTCACTTAGACATTGCCATTTCTTTCCTGTGCCACAAAAAGCTATTTCTTCTCTATACACTACGTCTGATATGGAATTCATAAGTCCCTTACATTCGTACGTCAGCATCAATAAAGCTAGCACCAGCGATGCTTATGGAGATATGCAACACTCTCGGGGAGAACTTCAATGAGATTGAATACACCCAAAATAGGGGATGATCACTTACCTGAATAGAAATGAGCTGTAGGAATATGGGAAAGAGACAGAGGAAGGGAGCTATCTTTACTTTTGCTCTTCTCTCACAGAATGTATGCAGCCCTGGTGAGGTCAGCATGTTATGCTGATCTTGAACTGAGTGGCTGGTTCAAATGTTACACAGGACAGTAAAGAGTAAAACACATTGCTGGGCGTTTGTAGTGTTACAACACAGGAGCAATTCTCCTGCTTAATTAAAACCAGAAACGGAGAAATGATTTATCCCATGCAGTAATATGTGATAACTGTAGAGTCCAAAACTATTAAAAGTAAAAATTAACAACTTTATTTCTTAAAATATAACAGAGATTAATAAAGGAACAACTGTTTACAACTTCTTCCTCTAACCTTTGACCTTCCCCCTCCACAATGTTAGTCCGATAAGACAGCGAATGAAGATTTACAAAGCAAAACTTCTAACCTCAAATCCAGGAAGCATTCGGTTCTTCTCCATATTCCTGTTTTCTTTTCTTCACGGGGATTTTGCTTCACCAGTTGCTAATCAATAAAAGTACCCTTAACAGAGCTATTTTTCAGGCATTCTTTGCATGCTAAAAGCTTGGTAGTTCTCCTCTCAACTGTTCAATTTTCCAAAGTCTTGAACACCCAAACCATTGGATTGTGTCATATTCCTTTACGATTGTCAATATACGAAATTCAAACTTGATTAGATTTGGGATATAATTTAAAGTGTTTTTGCTGAATTTGTTTTTAGCTTGAGACAATGAGCTAATTGTGCTTTTCAACCAAAGGTTACATTATATCTATTTTTTCAGAGCACATCGTGCTGTCAGGTTTTATTGCTGGCTTTTAATTCTCTTAAAGGTACAGTACACCCACATGTTCATCGCAGAAGTCACGCGGAAACCTGACGAGGGAAGCATGACAGATTGACTTCCCTAAAGGACATGAGACAAGCACATGGGTTTTTATAACAAATGATAATGGTTGCTTTTAATTTCCACCAATTTCCTTCATGAGATACTCTGTTGTTCTAAATTATGAGTCAATGGCTTGACCATCATAAACTGCCTCCCCGTATCTGCAGAGAACAAGTTAAGCATCCTCAACAGCAATTATTTAGTAATGGACATGTGGTTAGAAGGAGCTTAAAACTGTTGCATCCGGATTGTACAAAGTCACAAATCATAGTTTATTCAGAAGTTACACTGCGACTGAGGACGAGACTGGGATATCATGATGGTGGTATTGGACAAGATTGGTGGGTGGGGAGGACATGGAGATGTATATCTGTGAAGGGCAAAATGAATTATGGACTTTGAGAACAGTCTGGTTCCATCTTGCATATCAGTGAGTAATTTATAAACAGTAGTTTGTTAGTTATAATTTATATGGAAAGGAATTTTTGGTTGGAACTGAAGACATTGACTTCCACTTTCCAAAATTTATATATCATGAGCAGAAATTCAGATCAACCTGTTTTATTAGACAAATATAATGACTTACCAGGAACACCAACTATGACGAGGATGGGATAGTAACCACCTTGAATAATCCAAAGGATATCCAGGATCCGCAATGTTAATGATATCCAAGGCTGGGAAAACCAGTAGAGACCAGAGTATAAACTCCTGCCCATTGTTGGAACGTTCCAGTCTAATGTTCTCAGATTCTGATCCATTGTTGGAACATTCCAGTCTAATGTTCTCAGCTCCTGATACATTGTTGTACAATTCCAGTCTAATGTTCTCTGATTTTTATAAATTGTTCCATTCCAGCCTAATGTTCTCTGATTCTGATCCATTGTGGAACAATCCAATCCTAGGTCCTTAGATTTTAAACCATTATTGTAACGTTCCAGTCTAATGTTTGCAGATTCTGGCCTCTTCACCCCCTCTCTCACGAGCTGCTGATGCCTATTAGTGCTGTCAGTGACGCTCCTACTCATACTATGGGATAACACATTTACAGAGCCCATTTATCATTCAATGATGGAAACCCTCCACTGGAATAATTAGGATCCACAGAGATAGACATTAATCACAGTCACTGAACAAATAGCTACAGTTAACCTCTTTCATTCCAATATTGATTTTACTAAAAATCAAAACAACGTTTAAAATTTACATATTTGGGATGAGATATATGGGGGTGACTAAAGGAAGGAATATTGAAGTTGGAAGCTTGATTGTATACAATCATTCAATCTGCCTTGGATATGGATGTAATGTCAAAGGGTTGTCAGAATATAAAAACGCTTCTCCAGTTCTAAATGGAAACCTTAAGTCTGTAACTACTGATCAGTGATTACAATGCAAGTAAAATATGGAGGGAACTTTTCTAGTCCATAATCAGACATGAAAATGTGCCTACAACAACATGAGTTATAGCAGAAAAATGGCATGGATATGTTAACAGAGAATATGATGACTCACACAATTCGGATGGTTATTCGAGGATCAGAGAGGGCCGGCGAGCGCCTTGCTGTTAATGTGGTGATGTCAATCAACTGTGATTAAGTACCATTCACTGGATTTCAATTGCAGTGTGATTATGATATTGGGGGCTTGGCTGCTGAGACTGGGGTGAGGGAACATGGTATTTCCCAGTCATCTCTATTGGAATGTTACTCTTTATAAATCATATGAAGATCAAATTCGAGGGTATATCTCCAATGAGGAATGAGGAGAGCCAATATTAACCAAGCAACTGGTGCAAAGTGCAGTAGCACTAATTTACATGAAAAAAAAACACCTTTCTTCGTAAAAGTGAAAATCCTCTTCGGATTTCTTTTGGCTAACGAAACAAGGCCCTAATTTAGGTCATTCGGAAAGGGAAGTGGCGAAAAGCGAACTTTTGAAAAGCGGGGAATATCTGCATTTACGTGGGCATGATATTCAGGAAGATGGGAATGGCGAAAAATAAATGAGGTGAATCTCACATCTTAGTTCCAGCCCAGCTTATCATCATTCTCTTTGTTTGCTCTTTTTCTTCTATATCTCTCTTTCTACTGATCCCTCCACCCCTTCAAAGCAGACTTCCCTGTCAACGGTATTAATCACACTCTTTTCCAGCTGCTTTCAGTTCAGGAGAGTACTCAAGCACTTTCTGTTCGTTTTTTTGCATTTCCTTGTATAATTTCAGATCTTCAAAATCTTCCTTTATTTGATTTCACCTTCAATTTTGTTATTTCGTGGGATATTGGCATCTCTGCCAAGAGCAGCATTTGGTGACCACCACTAATTGCCCGGATTCTGAGGCCATTCCACAAGCCAATTTAAATTAAAGCACATTGTCTTGGGTCTGAAGCATCACTTAACCCAGACCGGGTCATAACATTAGCTTTATTTACAGAAGGTGATCAGTGAAACAGGAAGGTTTTCAGACAAAATGTTGCTTTTATGGTTATATTTGTGAAATTCACTTTTCTTGCAATTCTTATCAGTTTTATTGAAGTTCTGTCATCGGCTGTGGTGGAATTTAAACAAATCACTTCAAACAATATCTTTCGTTTAATCAGCTTTCCTTCTGAATTACATCCAGTGACATTCCTATGCGTATATTGTCATAATCATGAAGATGATTATGTCCGAAACAAGAATAATTTTATGTTTGAAATATTTGTAATCGTAAAAGTTGTCAGAAGAGAGCTTGAAACATTAAGTCTGATTTTTACCAACGTGAAAGTAATGGTTTGTTCATCAACGGAATTGAGGCAGAGATGAAGATTCGGGATATTAGGAGCTGGTAGTGGACAGGTTTAGTGATCGAGAGAACAGGAGACAAAAATCATTTCAGGGCAAAAAGAGATCTCGATGTTGTGCACAGTTTTTTCTCAGATGTTTGTGAGGGATTGGTCTGCAATTCATGGATAATGAAGGGAGTCTGCAATTGAAGCTGAGGACAATAGTTTCTCTGACAAATATAGATACCAGAAATTCAAACTTCTTTATGGGATTGACGAATGAATAGCGGTAGAGAACACCAACAATAGGGAGAATAGTTAGTAGCTCACCCTCGATCCCGCCCAGAATCATCATTTTAAACGTGATAAAGTGAACTATATTTTATATACACACCATTTACTCATTGGGAATGTAGATTGAGTCGGGTCACCGGATCTGAAACGTTAATATTGATTTCTCTTCACAGATACAGCCAGACCTGCTGAGCTTGCCCTCTAAGTTCTGTTTTTTTTTGTTTGAGATTGATCATGTTGTTCATATCTGGCAGGATACTTACAATTAAAAGCAGAGACGAATAACAAAATGTGAAAGATTATGGGGACAATACAATACAGGGGACAAACAGTAGAGATATAGTCATTCCAAGCTGGAAGAGACAATGGGCTGAGGTTCCCCCACTTTTTCTGTAAACAATTCTGTGATACGTAATGAAAGCCTTTGGAGAGGGAGTAGACAAGCTAGTTCAATGAAGCATACAGAGTGCTCCATCATCAATAATCTATTACTATTATCTCATGAAATTTCAACTGCCTCTAAAATGTCTTTTCAAACAAAGTGGAGTTCCTGAGATTTACAGGATAGTCAGAAAATTATTCTTTTTCCTTTTAATCTGAAAGAAGTCACAAAATTCGGCTGAAACACAGGTGTCACAGACACACCAACTATAATAGGAACAGGAAAGGCCTACATTGTCCATATATAACCAAATTCAGCATGTCGCCCTGTCAAGAAACATAAAATATATTGATACGGAAACATGAAATCCAAACAGTAAATGGTGGAGAAATGTAACAGATGAGGAAGTATCTGCGGATAGAAACAGAATTAACATATCGAATATGATGTGACACTGTTCTGAAAAAGTCATATTGGAATCAAAGTTAATTCTGTGCATCTCTGTAAAGATGGTGCCAGACATGCTGAGTTTCCATCTTTCGATTTCTTTTTTAGTTCTGAACTGTGACAAATTCACTGAACAGAACGATATATGCAAATCTGCTATCTCAGTTGAATCTCGAGTAATTTGCTATGGACATTAAATGAGAAATTACAAAGTTCCTATGTTTGACAGGACTCTAAATATCGGTGACGTATTGCATTGTTAGACAAAAACATTGTGAGACATTTTGAAACAAAAACCGAACTTACTGCAAAACGTCTGCAGCATCTGAGCAGAGAAATCAGAATTAACGTTTCTGGTTCGGTGGCCCTTCCTCAGAAAGGATGGTAGCCCTGAAAATGTTGATTTATATACAGAAGAGGCTGAACAGCTGTTAATGGAGAAAGTTAGGAGCTAACAATGCGGGGTGATTAATAGAAGGCTCCGTGAGAACTAGGCCTGGTGTATGGGTAGGGAGCGAGGACATTGAGGAGTTCAATCCCCAAAATTATTGAACGTTATTTTGAGTCTGAAGTGCTGCAGAGTCCGCCCGCGGAAAATGAGGTGTTGATCTTCCAACTTGCGTTGAAATATCCTGGAACTCTGCTGCAAGCCTGCCACATAGATATTGGCCAGGGAACATGATGGGATATTAACCTGGCAGGCAACTGGAAACTCAGCGTCCTTGGCATTGGTACATCTTGGATATTCCGTGAAGTGGTCACCCAGTCTACTTTTAGTTTCCCCAATGTAGAGCAGACCACAATGTGAGCAGCGACTGTAGTAGACCGGATTGTGGGAAATGTTGGTAGGATACTGCTTCACCTGGGAGGTATGTTTGGTCCCTTGGATAGTGAGGAGGGAGGAGGTAAATGGAAAAGTATAACAATTCTGGC
The DNA here is from genome assembly GCF_004010195.1 of Chiloscyllium plagiosum. NCBI lineage: Eukaryota > Metazoa > Chordata > Chondrichthyes > Orectolobiformes > Hemiscylliidae > Chiloscyllium > Chiloscyllium plagiosum. The sequence goes on from NC_057717.1 coordinate 39,107,473, forward strand.
AGGGGAAAGTGAAGTGGACCTGTGGTGGGGGTTAGAGTCTGGGGGTAGGTCTGGGGGCAGTGAATAAAGAGCGGACCAAGGTGTCCTGGAGGAAATGGTTCCTTCAGAATGCGGGAAAGAGAGAGGAGGTAAATATGTGTCTGATGGTGGCGTCTCATTGGAGTTGGGGGAAATGGGGACTGATGATCCTCTGCATGTGAATGCTGGGGGGATGGTAGGTAAGGGCAAATAAAACTCTAAAGCTGATGCTGGAGGGAAGAAAACGGGTGAGGATAGAAGTGCAATAGGTGGGACGGAACTTGTCGAGGGCCCTGTCGACAACAGTGCTGGGGGATTATCGGTTGAGGAAGAAGGTGAACATTTCAGATGCCACAATTTTGAAGTTGACATAATCAGAAGCAATGTGGTGAAGACGGAGGAACTGGGAGAATGGAATTGGATCTTTGCAGGAAACAGGGTGTGAGGATTTATACTCCAGGTAGCTGTGGGAGTCGATGGGTTAATACTGGATATCAGGGAACGGTCTATCCCCAGAAATAGAAGCAGAGACATCGATGAAAGGAAGGGAGGAGTCAGAGACAGACGAGGTGAAGGTGGGGCAGGGATGCAAATTGGAAGTGAAATTGATGAACTTTTCAAATTCTGGACAATAGAGAGAAGCAGCAGCGATGATAACATCTATGTATCGGAGAAAAAGTTGTGGATGGTGGCTGGAATAGAACTGGAACAAGGAATGTTCCACATACCCCATGAAGGAATCGATATAACTTGGGGCCATGTATGTATCCATGCATCCCCTCTGAATGGCAGGAGCAGGCTGAAGCAATGGGTCTTCCCAGGCAGTTCTGTTTGTGGATTTTCAGGAGGAGATAAAAACGAGTTAAGCTATCAGAGGACCATCGGCTTCTGGACCGTTAGGTGGGGCTAGTGGCGGGAATCTCCAGATGAAATGTGGTCAAATGTAGTTATTAAAATGGCCTGATGTGCCATGGTAGGGTTATGGACCAGCAGGTGATATGTGGATGTATCTGAGAGTTGGCCCTCAGCCTCTGAAATGAACAGGTGACTCCACCAGACTACAGCAACACCACCCTTATCGACACAGGCTGAATAGCACAGTCCGGGTTGGAAAGAAACATACAGTCTGTTCAGAGGGTAATAGGTTGCATAGGGTGAGGGGGATGCAGAGAAATTAATACATACAATGTCACTTGGAGAGTTCTCAATGAAGAGAATGAGTTCAAGTACACGCCAGAGGAATGGGTCCAGGTGGAGGAATCGTGTTGGAGCTGTGTGAAGTGTCTGTGGGACGAGAGTGGTCTCTTGCCCAAAGAAATGGACACCGAGAAGAAGCCATTGGAAGAGGAGTTCAAAGCTATGTCGTGCCTGAAATTCATTGATGTGTGGCACAAAAGTATAAAGCTGAGACGTTTGCTGAGTACTGAACATTCAGCATTAGTGCGTAGGTTAGGAGGGATTGTGAATACAAGACAGGAGGTGGGCTTGGGGGAGGGGATGGACTCAGATTGCAGGTGGGGTAGCAGGTTCCAGAGGCTCATAGGCATCTCTAAGTTATTCTGTCTTGTGTGCCTGTTGTATCTGGCGAGCATAGCAAATGAAGTAGAATTGGGGAATGGTACAGCCTTGAGCCAATGTGATGTGATGCTGTTGGACAGAAAAAAATGTTGATCGCGGAAGCATTGACATCCTCAGAAAGTAACTGATTGAAAACAATCGGAATCGTTATCTTATTGTAAACTTCTGATTTCATTGGGGTGACACTCAACCAGCAAGGTCTTACTTTTCTGAGACTTTAGACCAAACTGGGAAAACAAATGATGTTATTAATAAGACAAATCCATCCATGGTTTTGGAAGGCACTAGCAAGGGCAGAGTTTATTTGTCATTCCCAGTAGCTCTCGGGAAGGTTTCATTGTTCATCGAGGAAATTACCAGCACAGAATTTCCTCTGATTCCCACTAACCACTGTTTGCAGAGGGTGAATGATGCTACATGAGTCAAATATTACATTCATGCAAGGGAAGTTACACTGATCTCACCTCAAATGGCATTGGAAAATCAGTTAAATGGTAAAGAGCAAAATGATAGAACACGGCTTGTTTGAACACTGTGGTCACTGTCCTCACGATCGTTAAGGAAAAACTGATGCATAGACTTCCGATTCGTTGTGCTATTTGTGATGAGGCTGTTTGATTAATTGCTGAGACACAGAGATAGAAAATAAGTTCTACTCAGTATGGGGAACAAAACCACACTGTTCACGGTGCATTGGACAGTGACAGGCACACACTATTGTCTGTTCCTGTTGGACATTGATCATCCCAATGTCATTATTCACTGATGGCAAATAGCAGCACAGAAGCCAGCAGTTCCCATCACCCCAGTTGGAAAGCAAAAGGGGAAAGGAATGGCCAGTGGAAGTGGGAGTAACTAGGGAACTTGTATAACTTACAGTGGAAATGGGAGAAGGAAGACGTGAAGAGATGTCATCAATGGAAGAGCATGTAGCAGCAGAAGGGGTAATGCAAGGTAGGTAGGAGTGTAAAATGAGTAGTAAGGCGGAAGAAGAATGGCTAATGATGTTTTAGTGACTGGGAAAAACTTGCTTTGGCAAAAGTGAGATTGGGTGATAATCTTCAATTTTCAGGAAAATTGGCATCTGGTTCCATTGAAAATTAAGTTTTGATGTACTTCTTTTTCTATCACTTGATTCTTGTTCCCATTGCACATTCACTCTGTATTTCTGTATCGCCTTAAATGCAGATGACACGATTTTTTTCTCCCCTGGTATGGTGTCTGAACTTTTTTTGATTTTTTTTAACAGTATGTATCTGCTTCCAATTCAAGGTAGACATAAGCATATGATTTTATCTCCTGCGGTTTGTCCATAACGTAGAATTTAATTGATTGAATCACATTAGCTGATTCAATCAATGAGTCCGTGTCCGTCCTGCAGATGAATTATTTCTTCACTTCTGACTATTTTACGAAGAACAGTACCACACAAAAGGCTAATGTTCCAGGGCAAGGTGCCAAACCCTAGTTCATCCTAAATTAGGTACATGCTTTATGAATAAGATATTCTGAGTGGCAGAGTGTAAAAGGTGAATTCAACTCTTTGTCGAAAATGCTATTTGCAGCTCCCTCTGAATAGGTGCTACCTTCATCATCTGTAAATTCCCCAAAATAAGAATAGCAAGAGACTGGAATTCTGAATTCTTCTTCTGTGAATAACATCTGGAGTATAGGAAGGAAATCAAGGTTTTTGTGTGATGTTCATAAATGATAATGCTGAGAATGTGGAAGATGGACGGCAGTGGAATGATAACTAATGTTGGGGATGACACAAAGATTAGCTGGGTGGTTCACAGTGAGGAGGAAAGGGTTAGGCGACAGGACGATATAAACTGTTGATTTCTATTTCCAGATTAATGGTCGATGAAGTTTAACACTGATAAATGTGAAATGGTGCACATCTGAATTAACAAGATAAGGGAGTACTCAAACTGTGAAGGACGAGGGTTAAATTTGCTCATTTTTTCATTGCAGCAGGGAAGGTTGAAAAGAGAACCTCGTACACGTGTACAAGAGCATACAGCGAATGAAGAGGATGAACAGACAGCAGCTGTTTCCTTTACTCGAAGGGTCAAAAACAAAGGGACACATACTTAAAGTGAAAGTCAGGACATTGAGAAAGGATTTGTGAGTCTGTTTTGAAATGAGAGTGTGGCACAGACATAGAATATACAATTCCTACAGAGTGGAAATAGGCCGTTTGGCCCAACAAATCCACACTGACCCTCCAAAGAATAACCAATCCAAACACGCTCCTCCTATGTTTACGCCAGACTAATGCAACTAACCTACAAATCCCTGAGCACTGTGGGCAATTTAGCATGGCTAATATATCTAACCTGCACATCTTTGGATTGTGGGAGAAATCCGGAGTACCTAGAGGAAACCACGCAGACACCGGGAGAATGTGTAAAAGCCATACAGAAAATCACCTGAGGCTGGAATCAAACCTGGGTCCCCACGCTCTTAGGCAGGAGTGCTAACCACTGAGCTGCCATTCTGCCTCCAGTGATGTATGTCTGTAATGCATTGCCTAGGCGGCTGATTGATCAGGTAATCTCACAAACCTTTCGAAAAACAACATTGGATATGCATTTGGTTGTGCAGGCTCGCATTTTGTTTCAATGATTCTATGTGGTGGCAGCCATGAACACTCTGACATATTCGGAAGCAACAGCTAATGGCAGTTGCTGGTTTGATCCTTTGACTGTACTCAGTAAGTGAACCTCCAGTGAACTGCTGGTGTTATCTTCCACTTTCTATTTAAATGGTTCGGTTTCCTTGAGTTGGTAATGTAATTTCATGTGTCGACAATGTTATTTCCGGACCTTTTTTCTCAGAGGGTGGTAGATGGAGTCAAAACTGATGTGTTTTCTGATGTGGTTCCGGTTGGAATGACATGTTTCTAGGAGTTTTTGTGCTTGTCTCTGTTTGGCATGTCCTAGGATGGATATGCAGACCTAGTCAAAGTGGCGTACTTCCTCATCAGTACGCAAGAAATTAAGGTTGGGGTCATGTAGCTAGTTGATGTTCATATATCCTGGTGACTAGTTTTCTGCTTGTTTTTCCGTTGTAGTGTTTGATACAGTTCTTGCAAGGCTTATTGCCCCTGGAGCAGAACAGACAAAGATGTGAATTTATTGCGGTGCTCAAAAGTATGAAAAAAATTGTTTAGTTAAAAAAAACTCTATTAGTTAGCATTACAGCATCAATGAATTCTAATTTCAAGATTGTCAGCAAAAGAGATCCGAGTGAAATAAGGATTTGTTACGAATTGGAATTGAATGGCTGGGAAAGTTGTGGATGAAGATTCAAAAGAGAACTGAGTATATATTTGGAAATTATGAATTTAACGGGCAACAGAGAGGATGGAAAATGGGAGGCGCTTGGGAGACATTTTAGGAGCTGATGCATATATAGTGGCCAATAGCCTCCTCCTGTACTTTAAAGTTTTGTACTCTATCAAGTGTCAGCTGTGAATAAAAGTCAGTATCCAATTATTTCACAGTGTTAATGCTCGCAAATATCTGATTATTTGGTGCAGCATAAGCATTTAAGATACAAGTATTGCAAGGTCAGCTTCGTTATGAAATCTAATCATTACTCAGAACATAAATATTTTACATGTTGTATTCCAATTACTAAAACAAATATATCATTGCTTTGGCACAAAACACTTTGGAAAGCTCTGACTTTTCCCTGACACAATATTGCGTTCGTTGATTTTGTTTTCATTCTCCACATTTCATATTAAACATCATTCATTCTAAAAATTGAAAGTTTTCAAATTATTGTTCACTAACATTTGATAACACAAATAATTTATTTAGGTTAATATTCACAGTCTGTGTTAAATTATTGTCATTTTTAAATTGATGGCAAATAGCTGAAAATTGTACATTTCAGTTAGACATTAAACTGATTGATTATGTATAAATGAATAAGAACGCTAATTTTATTTGCATGTTCAATCGTTTTCTCACTCTGAACATGTAATCATTCAGAAACCAACCACTTTAAAAATATAGGAGTGGCTATACATTGCTTTAAATCCTGACATTGAATATCTAATTCTGATCACCACAAGGGTTATGTTCTTTCTTCGCTAAAATAAAATATACATGTTTTGTTTCTGTGTTAGAAAATCTTGACAAGAGTTTATATTTTAGTTCCAAAAATATAGAATCAACATAATTCATTTAACAGATTATGGTTCAGTTGAATGATTATCATTCACATCTTATTTTTGCCCAATTCATGAATTATAGCAAACATCCGATTATTGTTCCGGTCAGTAAACTCAACACCTCGCAATGAGCTATGCTGAAAATTGCTTCCAATTTATCTGAAATCATTTACAGTGTTATTGGACCTCACAGCTGCCTGTGATACAGAGAGACTCAGTGGCCTGTTCCAAAATCTGTGCATCGAGCTTCTAACCTGGTCCAGGGGAATCAATCAAACACGACTTCAAAACAAATAATTTGGAATCCATCATTGGCAGGGGAAGAACCCGCCACCAGACTATCACTGGTCTCAGTGTCGGTATAAATGTTGTCCAGGTTAAATATTAATAGCTGATCAGCAATCAGGTTTTGAAATTTATCTTCATTCAGAGCCTGGCCCAGAGAGCAGACGTGTTGACATGGAGAGCCAGAATCTCACCATACAAGTTAACTATGGTGATGAAATCTGACCTGCCTCCCAGTCTCCATACATCTGCACCCCGGACCAGATATTGGTGAAGACATTAACAAGTTGACAATCCATTGCAGTGCCTTGTGTCTCACAAAGAAACCTCTAAAGCCATATCCAATAAATGTCACCTTCATATTCTCCAGTATCAAAATAAAATTGTACATTTCTGTGAATTGTCAGAGATTACTACATGGATCATACAGTAGAATGTATGTGAAGTAACCAGCAGCAAACGGCAATCCAAAAAAATCACATTAATAACTGAACTTGGCGGATTCTGTCTGGTCTTTGTAACCACACATATTCTACTGGCTTTCAGGTGACTGTAACAATGCACACAAAACTGGAGGTTTTGGCGTTACACCCCTCCAAGGCTTCCTGATCTCACACACATCACTCTCTCACACATTCAACAATTGGTGAGAATCCACAAGCTTGGTGAAACTGGAAACACAGAATAGTGCAGCACAGTGCAGGCCCTTCGTCCCTTGACGTTCTGTCGACCTTTTATCGTAGTCTAAGATCAGGCTACCCTACATACTTTTCATTATACTATCATTCATGTGCTATCCAATTAAATATCCCTAATATAGCTGACTTTACTACTACTGCAGGCTGTTCATTGCACATACCCTCTACTCTTTGTGTAAAGAAGCTACCTTTGACATCTCCCCTAAACTTTCCTCCTATTACTTTAAAATCATACCCCCTTGAGATAGTCATTTCCACCCAGGGAGAAAGTCTCTGGCTATCCATTCTATCTGTGCCTCTCATCATCTTGTACATCTCTGTCAAGTCATGCTCAATTCTTCTTCGTTCCAATGAAGAAAACACCCGAGCTCCCTCAAGTTTTCTTTGTAAGAAATGCCCTCTAGTCCAGGCAGCATCTTGATAAATCTCCTCAGCACCCTCACTAAAGATGCCACATCTTTCCTCGAATCAGGCAACCAGAACTGATCACAATATTCTAAGTGTGGACTCACCAGGGATCCATAGAGTAGCAGCATAACCTCGCAGCTCTTCATCTAAATCCCTCGGCTAATGAACACATCAAACGCCTTCTTAACAACCTTATAAACCTGGGTAGCAACTTTGTGGGAGATATGCCATGGGCCATGTGATCCCACTGTTCCTCCACAATGTAAGATTCTGCATTCAAGTTCGACCTTCCAAAATGAATCGTATCCCACTTTTCCATACTGAACATCATCTGCCACTTAGCACCCAAGTCCTGCATCCTGTCAATGTCCTATTGCAAACTACAACAGCCCTCCACACTATCCACAATTCCACCAAACTGTGTTACATCATCAAACTTACGAACCTACCCTTCCACTTCGTCATCCAGGTCATTTATCAAAATCACAAACAACAGAGGTCCCAGAACCAATCCTTACAGAACACCACTGGTCACTTCGCTCCACACTGAATACTTCCCATTTAACACCGCCCTCTGTCTTCTATGGGCTAGCCAATTCTGTATCCAGACAGACAGGTCTCCCTGAAGCCATGCTTCCTTACTTTCTGAATGAAACTACCACGGGGAACCTTATCAAACACCTTGTTAAAATCCATGCACTCCGCATTCACTGCTCTACCTTCTTCAGTGTGTTTAATCCCATCCGCAAAGAATGCAATAAGAGTTGTGAGGTATGACCTACCCCTCACAAAGCCATGCTGACAATTTCTTATCAAACTACGATTTTTCAGTATCCTCTCCAATACTTTGACCAATAATGATGCAAGACTGACTTATCTGTCATTCTCAGGACAATCCCTTTTCCCTGCCTGAACAAGGGAGTAACATTTGCATCTCCAATCATCCGACACGAATTCAATGGAGAGTGAAGACGCAAAGGCCTTCGCCAAAGGCACAGAAATCTCTTCTCTCTCTTCGTGTAGTAAACTAGGTTGTTTCTTGTCTGGCCAAAGGATTTATCTATACTTGTGTTTGTACTTCAACCAGTCTGTATTTTACCTCAACTTTTTACTCCCTTTCCAACCAACAGGGAGTTGATTGATAGATTTCCTTCCATTGCAGGGCTCTGTACAGTGCTGCCTTTCTGAGCAAGTATGGTTCCCAATATCCTGTGTATTATGGAATGGAAAACATGGGAATAGCAGATGCCCAAAGCTTTGACTCTGCTGCTCCTCAGATGCTGCCTGACTGGTTGTGCTTTTCCAGCACCAGACCTTTCGACTCTGATCATCAGGATCTGCAGTCTTCACTTTCTCCATTACTGAGGACTGTCCCCTCTGCACACTGAGCAGGGAACTAATCAGCAGAAACTCGTATCTGGAGCTGACTGTTCAGTTCTGGAAAGTGGCATTTGATGGACACATTTACTAAAAAAGAAATTAAAATTCAACAATTATTCATTCAGTCCAAAAGTTACAATTTAGGTTTATGAATTGCACAGGTTGATAACGAAGAGTGAATGATTGAAGCACTTGAAGTACAGAGTATTCCTGGTGATATATTCCAGGTTGGATATGCTTTATGTTAATGCTGGTAATATTATCAGACAGACAGATATGACAAGGAAACGAGGTGACATGTGGAAGTGTGACATTTTTGCCATTTCAGAGATGTGGTTTGAGCGAGGTCAGGGCTGACAACTCAATATTCTGTGGTACCAGAACTATAATCAAGACAGGAGAGAGGGTAAAAGAGGAGGTGGCGTTGCCCTATTAATTATGGAGTCAGTTAGTGGCGTAAGAAGGGATGATATCTTGAAAGGATCTTTTAATGAGGCTTGGTGGTTAGAACGTAGGATCTAAATCATGACAGAAACATTGCTAGGGATATATTATAGACTCCCAGATAAAAGAAAGTACGGGAGCAGGTATATAACCAAGTTGTTGAGGTGTGTAAAAACAATAATAGGATCATTATATTCAGGCATTTCAATTCCAAACATTCATTAGGGCAGGGATAACTTTTATTAAGAGGGGGTAGGTGCTTTGAAATATATTCCAGTGAGCTTCTTATATCAACATACAGCAGATACAACAAAGGGTAGTGCAGTGCTGGGCCTCACTGTGGGGAACGAAGCCAGTCAGGTGTTCCAGGCAGAAGTGGGAGAGCATTATAGGACAAGTTATCATGACATCACACATTTTGAGATTACGAAGGAAAAGACCCCCAAAAAAAGTTTGAAAATAAAAGCTCTTTGGATTGGGGAGACAGATTTTATGAAAAAAAAATGACAGGATCTGGCCAAAGTGCAGTACCTTCTGGGTGAAACTGTAGCAGAAAAACGTGGAGCCGGGGTTGGGGGATCATTTGATTAAAATGCAATTGGTGACAGTGTCGGCCCAGCATGTTACCCCGCAGATAAAATTTAGGAAAACAAGCCCAGAGAACCTCAGAAGTTAACACAAATTCCGAACAGAATGAAAATGGAAAGATAAGCTTAAAGCAGGTACCAAGAGAGCATGTCAATTGAGGTTTTAAAAGAATATAGAAAGTGAGGGCTAAGCTTAAAAAGTCAGTGGAAGAGCAGAAGGAGGGGTGATAAAACATTAGCGGGGAATATGAACAAGAATCCAAAGTCTTTTTTTGGTCTATTAAGGGGAAGTGGATAACGTGGGAAAGGATGGGGCGTACTAGGGACCAAGGAGGCAGCCTGTTTACAGAGCCAGAGAATATGTTAAACACATCCTACAAATCGGTCTTCAGTTTGGAGAAGCAGTTCCTGGATTCAGGGAGATTGACTGTGTGACTCGTGAGCGAATTGGTACAGGAGCTGACGAAGAATTGGAAGCTTATGCAAGATAAAGAGTGGGCAAATCCCCAGATTAAATACCACCAAGTCTCACATCAGTGAGCGGGAAACAATTGTAGAAAAGTTGGATGGCTGTTGAGGCTGGATCATTAAATATCTTCAAGGCTGAGACAGTCAGATGTTTACGCAAATGTTACGGGGAAATCGCAGGAAAGTGGAATGGGGCATTATCAAAATAAATATAACCTAATCGAAGAAAAAGCAGACTCAGTGAGCGGATAGACATATTGTTGCCCCTATGTCTAACGGCGTTCTTTTCCAATAGCCCTGTATCTACAAGAACATCCACCTCTCTCACTATAGAGTGAGACACAGTTTGGAATGCAATCGAGGTATTCAAGGAATTCATAAACGCGAGACTAATATACAGCAAGGACCAGAGGACTGCGACAATATGGATTTCCTGACTCTCTCCTTGGCCAAGCAGCGGCCTGCACTGGGGAGCAGATAATCAGGGACCAGGTGTCAAGAAGTGCTGACGGCCCAAACACTACATCACTGAAGTGTCTCCTTCCTTCCCTGACCAAAACTATATGTGGAGAGGTAGAGAGACATGCCGTTGGTAATAAAGTAAGCAGTACGGCTTTGACACGACAGGCTTCGGACAACTGTCAAGAGAAGATTTTGGACTTACTAGAATGTTTGAAAGTGGATAAATGTCGCGGTTATTATCTGTTACAGGAGGAGGCTAATCAGCCCTCAGGGTCTATAAAACTGTACCGAGAGTAGATCATCCAGCACCAGTGCCCAGTTACACTGCAACATGATCAGTATATTCAGCGACTTGAAGTCAGTAAGACAGGAAACGGAAGAGGCCACAAAGTTACTGACCTATGGGGAATACTGGAATAACAACAGGATACATAGCCCCTCAGGCCTGACATTCAATTCAGTAAGGTCGGGAGCGATCTGCACTCAGCCGCAATTTCTCTTTCGTGCCGAATTCTTTGTATCTCTCGACTCTCTGACGGGCCAAAATCCAATAGACACCCACTCGAATCTCCCAAACATTTCAGTGATGTAGCCTCCCCTAACTGTCTGGTCCCAAGCATCACTACACTCTGAGAGAAGAAAACACTCCCCACAACTATATACCTTGGCCTATTGACATGAACAAAATATATGAACACAACGTGAGTGTGATTGACCCTGACATCACGGCAGTAATTGACTGAGCAAGGTGTCAAGGAGACTTAACAAAATTGAACTTGATGGGAATCAGTTGGAAACTCCCCACTGGTTGGATCATTCAGAACACAACGGGCCTGGTGGACATCAATTCTCCCAGTTCCTGGATATCTCTGTAGGTAGTCTTCAGGGTAACTTCTTCGGCACAAACATCTTCTGCTGCTTCATCAATGGCTTTCCCTCTGTCATACGATCAGGGATGGGGATGTTCTCTGAAGATTATCCAATGTTCAGAGCAATGAGTCACCTCAAAAAGTACTGAAGTATCAAATCTGGACTACATTCAAGCTTGTGCTGTTAATGTATAGGTAACATTAATCTAAAGCACTGCTGGACACTAATCATCTCCACTGTTCATAATAAGAGGAACCCCTTCAGCAACTTTAGCTTGTTCTACCGTAATATAATGAAGTCATTCAGCCCATCAGATCTATTGGATAACAAGAGGTTCAACACATTCACTCTCTCCCGCCTATTACAAAAGATGAATTAAAAAAAACAGCAGCTGTTAGAATCCAAAATGGACACGCAAAAGGCTTGAGGAACAGAATAAACAAGACAGCATCAAGACGTTGAGAAATCAACGCCTTGGATATAATCCTTGGTCAGGACTGTGGGTGGAAGTAAGGGATCTATAGATAAAGGGGCGGATGAGAGAGGAGGGGTAGAGTGGCGAGTTGGTGACAAGTGAACACAGATAAAGGGTATCAGCGGGTTGGTGATGGGAGGGCTGAATCAAATTAGTAGCTGGACAAAGGGTTTCTCACAGGAATGGAAGGAACGGGAGGTCCTGGGAAGGGAGTCACGGATTGGTAGGGGGTTTATTTGAACTTGGCGAATTCAATGTTGAGTCCACGGGGTGCAGGCTGTACAGGTGACGGTTGGGATCTTGCTCCTCCACTTTATGGTTTGGTTCATTGTGGCAATGGAGAAGGCCAAGGATGGCCATGTCAGAAAGGGATTGGGACAGAGAACTGAAATAGAAAGTGACTAGGAGATCAGGTCAGCCCTGACAAGCCCGACTGAGATACTCAGCAAAGTGCTCCCTTCATTTACATTTGGTCTTCCCAATGAAGTGAAGACCAGATCGGATGCACCAGATGCAGTAAACTAGGTTTGGATCCCACCACCAGGCCTATCTCTGATCAATCACCACAATCACCCCCAGGTACCTTCTCCTGCAACTGCAAAAGATGCAAAAGTTTCTGGCACACCACCTCCTCCACCTCCTTATAGAGCTTTAAACAGTACGTCCAGATCAGACAGAGGTTCACCTGCATCTCTTCCAAACTACTTTTCCGCATCAGGTGCTTCTGATGTGGTCTTCTCTACATTGGGGAGACCGAACATAAACTAAGGACACATTTCACCCACCATCACATTCGAGCCTGCAGGGGTCGACCTGACCTCCCAGTCACCGCAAATTTTAACTCTCCTTCCCACTCCCTTTCCGACATAACCATCCCTGGCCTCCTCTTTTGCCATGGTGAGGTAGACTGCAAATCGGAGAAACAACACCGTATCTTCTAGGTAAAAACAAGGACTGCAGATGCTGGAAGCCAGATTCTAGATTAGAGTGGTGCTGGAAAAGCACAGCAGGTCAGGCAACATCTGAGGAACAGGAAAATCGACGTTTTGGGCAAAAGCCCTTCATCAGGAATAAAGGCAGGGTGGCTGCAGAGTTGGGAGATAAATGAGAGGGAGATTGGGTGGGAGAAAGTAGCATAGAGTACAATAGGTGAATGGGGTGGGGATGGAGGTGCTAGGTCAGTGAGGAGGGTGAGGAAAGGCAGCAAAGAGTACAACGGGTGAATGAGTGTAGGGTTGAAGGAGATAGGTCAGAGAGGAGTGTGGAGTGGATAGGTGTATTGGAAGATCGGCAGATAGGACAGGTCATGAGGGCGGTGCTGAGCTGGAAAGATGGAAAAATGAGGAAACTGGTGAAATCCACGTTGATGCCATGGGGTTGAAGTGTTTCAAGGCGGAAGATGAGGCATTCTTCCTCCAGGCGTCGGGAGGTGAGGGAGCGTCGGTGGAGGAGCCCCAGGACCTTTATGGATGTGGAAGGCTCCTTTGGAGCCTTGGATGGAGGTGAGAGGGAGGTGTCGGCGCAGGTTTTCCCATTCCTGCCGTGGCAGGGGAGGATTCCAGGAAGGGAGGGTAGGTTATTGGGGGCGTGGACCTGACCAGGGAGTTACGGAGGGAACGGTCTTTTGGGAAGCGGGAATGGGTGAGGAGGGAAACATATTCCTGGTAGTGTGTTCCGTTTGGAGGTGATAGAAATGTCTTCAGGTGATGTGGTTTTTGCGAAGGTTGGTCGGGTGGAAGGTGAGCTCATTTCCAATTGCTGCCAAGACATTAACTTTTTAAACCTGTCTAAAACCTTCCCCCACTCCAACCTTCACCCTCACAGCGCGCAGCCCTCCACTCCCTCTGCTCCAATCCCAACCTCACCGTCAAACTAGCAGATAAAGTGGATGCAGTGATAGTTTAGTGCTCTGACGTCTACACTACGAAGCCAGACACCAACTCGAATTCGCAACGTTCTACCGCCCCTTTGACCATGACCTCACCTCCCATCACCAAACCATCATCTCCCAGACCACACAGAACCTCATCAGCTCAGTACATATCTCACCCACAGCTTCCAACCTCACAGTCCGGGAACCCCACCCGGCCCGTTTCTACCTCCTTCCCAAGATCTACAAACCTGACCACTCTGGCCGACCCATTGTCACAGCATGCTCCTGCCCCACCGAACTCATCTCCACCTACTTTGACACTGTCCTATCTTCCCTAGTCCAGGAACTCCCCACACAAGTTCGAGACACTACCCACGCCCTTCACATCCTCCAAGACTTCCTTTTCCCCGGCCCTCAACGCCTCATCTTCACCATGGATATCCAATCGCTCTACACGTCCATCCGCCATGACCAGAGCCTCCAAGCCCTCCGTTTCTTCCTCTCCCGACATCCCCAACCGTACCCTTCCACCAACACTCTCATTCGTTTGGCTGAACTGGTCCTCACACTTAACAATTTCTCCTTCAAATCCTCCCACTATCTCCAGACCAAAGGGGTATCCATGGGACGCCATATAGTCCCCAGCTATGCCTATCTGTTTGATGGCTACGTAAAACAGTCCATCTTCTGTAATTATACCGGCACCACTCCCCACCTCTTCCTTCTCTACATTGATGACTGCGTTGGCGCTACCTCATGCTTCCGCGAGGAGGTTGAGCAATTCATCAACTTCACCAACGTTTTCCACCCTGACCTTAAATTTACCTGGACCATCTCTGACACCTTCCTCTTTTTTCTGGACCTCTCCAACTCCATTGATGAAGACCGAATTGACACTGATATTTTTTACAAACCCAGCGACACCCACAGCTACCTGGATTACACCTCTTCCCACCCTACCTCCTGGAATAATGCCATCTCGTATTCCCAATTCCTCCGTGTCCGCCGTACCTGCTCCAACGAGGTCCAGTTGCACCATCGAACAAACCAGATGGCTTCCTTCTGTAGAGACCGCAATTTCCCTTCCCACGTGGTTAAAGATTGCCTCCAATGCAGCTAGTCCACACCCCGTCCCTGCGCCTCCAAACACCACCCCTCCAACAGTAACAAGTACAGAAGCCCCCGGTGCTCAACTTCCAACCTACCAACCTTCGCATAAACCACACCATCCGAAGACATTTCCGTCACCTCCAAAACGACCCCACCACCATAGATATATTTCACTCCCCACTCATTCCCGCTTTCCACAAAGACCGTTCCCTCTGTGACTACCTAGTCAGGTCCACGCCCTCCAACAACCCACCCTCCCTTCCTGGAACCCTCCCTTGCCACCATAGGAATGGCAAAACCTGCGCCCACACCTCCTTCCTCACGTCCATCCAAGGCTCCAAAGGATCCTTCCACATCCATAAAAGTTTCACCTGCACATCCACCAATGTCATTTATTATCAGTTGCTCCCAATGCCGTCTACTCTATACTGGGGAGACTGGACGCCTCCACGCAGAGCGGTTTAGGGAACATCTCCCGAACACTCACACCAATCAACTCCACCGCCCTCTGGCCCATCATTTCAATCCCCCTCCCACTCTGCCGAGGACATGCAGGTCCTGGGCCTCCTCCACTGACGCTCCCTCACCATCCTACGCCTGGAGGGAGAACGCCTCATCTTCCGCCTGGGGACAATTCAACCGCATGGCATCAATGTGGATTTCACCAGTTTCCTCATTTCCTCTTCCCCCACCTCACCCCAGCTCCAAACTTCCAGCTTACCACCGCCCTCATGCCTTCTCCTACATGCCTATCTTCTTTCCACCTATCCACTCCATCCTCCTCTCTGACCCATCACCTTCACCCTTAAACCATTCACCCGTTGTACTTTTTGCTACATTCCCCTACCTTCCTCTCTGACCCATCACCTCCATCCCCACCCCCATTCACCTATTGTACTCTATGCTACTTTCCATTCACGCCCACCCCCTCTCATTTATCTCTCCACTCAGAAGACATCTTGCCTCTATTCCCGATGAAGGGCTTTTGCCCGAAACGTCGATATTTCTGCTCCTCAGATGCTGCCTGACCTGCTGTGCGTTTCCAGCATCACTATAATCTAGTCCTTATCTTCTGCCTGTCAAGCCTACAGACTGGAGTACGCAACGTTGTGTTCTCCAATTTGAAATAACCTTTCTACCCATGCTCCGTCTCCCTTTCCAGCCCATTGTCCTCCCTTCCATTCCACCTAACGACGACGTCTTTCAGCTTCCAACTGGATTAATCTCTCCCATCGCCAACCAGGTTGCACCCAGCACCTGGTATCCACGTATACGTACCTCACCGTCCCGCTCCGCTCCCCACCCCAACCACTCCCTTCCCTCTATACCTAGTGCTCTCCCGACCCCCAGCCCCAGTCCTGAAGACCGGTCATACCTGAAATGTTGACTTTCCCACCTCATGATGCTGCCTGCTTGTTGTGTTCTTCCAGCCTCCTGTTTGTCTTTTATAACTCAGGAAGTTCGAGTCTAGTCAGCACAACACACTGGAAAGCAGGAACCACGGATTGGCCATTGAAGTCCTTGAACCTCTGCCCTCGGGTCTGGGGAAAGACATTCAGTCCCTCGAGACACTGACTCATGAACAGTAGAGGGCATTCCGCACCAACCAACTGGTACACTGAAATAGGAGAATGCCATTGATGCTGCAGCACGACAAACCAATGAAGCAGAGACTGCACAGACAGACTGCTCCATGTTGTTCCTCCTGGCCCCATTGCTAATGGTACACACATGTGACGTTCACATGGCTTGCTGACCATGAGGAGAGAAAGTGATTGGTTTGTACCAATTCCCAAGGAGGCATCTTCCATCTCTGAGATGTTATGGAATAACCTAGACCACTCAAACATCCTTAAGCAGGCAGCCCAGAGCATAACTTATTAATTTGTTTCGGTAAATATATACTGAAAATTACCCGGAATAAATTAGCTGATTAACTACTAGATTTTAAAGCAGACAAAAACTTTATGCATAAAAGTACACAATGAAACACAAAGAACAGAATCAAGAATCCTGACAGAATTCAACCCATTCAGCTCAACTTAATTACGCTGTTCCGGATATACACAACTCTCCCAATAAGCAAACTCCCAGTAAAAACCATTATCAATGAAATATATGCTTCCAGGTTGAAGTTCAAGGTCAGCAAAGAGAGAGGGTTTCCACACAGCACTCTGTTGAACTTCGCAGTTCAAACCTCAACTGAAAACTACTCCACTCAGCTCAGTTAGTACAGCAAAAAGAGCTCACCACTCCCCGTTCATTATACAGGTTACTAACAAAGCATGGCCACTTCGGCCTGAAGTCTAATTTGTTTCCATGTAAACAAAAGACCTCTGAAAATCCTTTTCATCTCTATAACAAACCAGACTGATCGGAGTCCGGCCCCGTTTTATTGTCCATCTGAAAAACATCAAGGGCAGAGTTTCCTTGAGCCAAGGAACAGCTATTAGACAAAAAAGGGACGAGCTTTGTGACATCTCCCCCTCCCATTAAAATAAATAACCAGCAATACAAAAAGATGGTTGCATTTTTAACCCTGCCAATCCAGACATATACACTATACTAAATAAACATGCAAACATGCACAAACCCATGCAAATTCAGGCCGCCGCATACCCGCCACCGAACGCCTCCGTATCTCATTGGAGTCTGAATAACTCATCAGCTTTCATGCTTTTGCAACCTGCCACGTGCACAATTGTCAGATTGAATGGCTGCAACAACAAGCTCCATCTACAGTCTGGCATTTTTGTCTTACCACAAACGTCAATGTGTTGTGTTTAGTGTCTATGATTGTCTCGGGTGCATTGTTGGTAATATAAACACTGCGATGTTTTAATGGCAACAAAAAGCTTAAAATCTCTTTCTGCACCGTTGAACATTTCTGTTGATGCACGCTCGACTTCTTAGAAAAACACCCGATGGATCTTTCTATTCCCTCGTCATCCTCGTACAGGAACACCACACTGACACCCACATCACTGGCATCGATCGCCACCTTGAAATGCTTCGTGCAATCCTGTGTAGCTAATACTGTGGGCAGTTGTTAACACAGTTTTTAGACTGTCAAATGGCATTTGTCAGTCCTCTGTTCACTGAGAGTTCCTGCTCTTGACAATTCAGTGGGGGAAGCAGCCACACTGCTTAACGTTTGGCACAAACTTTCGGTAGAATCCAGTCAAACTCAGGAACCGTAGTACTGTGCTTTGCTTTTTTTTGTCGACGGTGTGGAACATTCCCCAACTCCGTTTATTTTCGTATCTCATGGGTCCATTTGTCCAAGACCCAAGAACATGACTTGGAATTTCGCAAATTCACTTTTCACTGGATTTGCCACCAAGCCTGCCTTCTGAATTCAATGGAAAAAAGTCCGATAAATGCTGTACATGTTCCTTCCATGAGTGACTAAAAACCACCAGGTCATCAACGTACACCACATAATTGGGTATTCCTGCAATGACCTTAATATCAGTCTCTGAAATGTGGCTGGATCGTTTTTCATACCAAATGACACGAAGTTGAACTGATATAGTCCATTTGGCATTACAAAAGCTGAAATTGCCTTTGCATTCGGTGACAACGTTCCTTGCCAGTAGCCCCTGAGCAAGTCGAACTTAAAAATGTAAGTAGCTTCTCCCACTTTTTCGACACAGTTCTCCAAACATGGAATTGGATATGCATTTGTCTTTGTAACTGCGTTGACATTGTCACAGTCCACACATGACCGTTGGGTGCCATCTGGCCTTGGCACCATGACTATACGTGAGCTCCAGTCACTGTAACTCACTTCAATTATGCCATCTTGGAGCATGCACTCTACTCCTTCTGAACCTGTGCGAAGTTTGGAGGGTCATGCCTATAAGGATGATGCTTAATCAGAACAGCATCTCTTGTGTCTAAATCATGCAAAATTATGTTCGTATTTCCCAGTTTATTGCCGCATATGTCTCCACGCAATAGTAATAACTCTTTCACATCGCTTTGCTCTTCTTGTGGAAGGTAACTCAATAATTTATCCCAATTTTTGACAAATCTCCCATTGTTCAATTTGATTTGATCTGTAATCATTAATACCTTCTCCTCTTATTTTCCTTCCCTATCAAAATATCTTTTGAGCATATTCACATCACATACTCTGTGAGATCTCTTCCTGTCTGGAGTCTGTATCAAGAAGTTTACCTCATTCAATTTCTTCCCAATTTGATAAGGTACACTAAAACCTGCTTTTAAAGGCTCAACTGTTACTGGAAGTAACACAAATACCTTATTCCCAATTGCAAAATTCCGAATTTGTGATTTTTGATACACTTCCTGTTTCACTGTATGCTGCGATACTTTTAAATGCTGTCTACCAAAATCTCCAGCTCTATTTAATCGTTCCCTATAATTTGACACATCGTCCGAATGGATGGTCTCTGAATACTGACTTATTAATTTCTCCTTAACCAATGTTAATGGTCCTTTTACTTTTTGCCCCAAAATTAATTCAAACAGTCTGTATTTGGTCGATTTGAATTGCTGAGTTCCCAAGTTATCCAGCACTGCCTTGCATAGTTTGAATGTGTGGTTTGATCCTTGATCTGTCTGGATATCTAGTGGTAGTCCATATCTAGTAAAAAAATAATTATTTTTTCTACAATTCTTTTAGCTGTGATGCTGCATAATGGGATTGCCTCTGGACATCTCGTCGACACACCCATTATTGTTAATAAATTATTATTCTCAGTTTTTGTTTGAGGTAGGGGACCCTACGCAATCCATCAAGACACTTGTGAAAGGTTCAGCAAATGTTGGAATAGCTATTAAAGTTGCACGTTTTATTACTGCCTGTGTGGCATGTTTGAGACGTCTGGCAAAATTCAGCTACATCTTTGTGTAGTCCAGGCCAGTGAAAGTATATTTGTATTTTAGCCTGCACTGTCCTCACCCCGAAATGATTTCCAAATGGTACCTCATGTGCCACTCGCAGAACCTCCTTTCTATACCTAACAGGTAATACAATTTGATGAAATTCTGCCCAAGTCTGATCTGCTTCAATGTGTGCTGATCTCCATATCCGCATTAAGACATCATTTGTTAAGTAATAACACATAGGAATGCATTCATTTTCTTTCTAAAGGCCTTTTGATTTAACTGTTTTAATTCACAATCTTTCTGTTGCAAATCATTCTGCTTAGCAGAGCTAAAAATACTTGCATGTTTTCCTACTTGTTCCTTCTCTGTTCCACTTATCTGGTCATAAAAAAGTTTCGGATAACTCTATATCAGCTTCATTATCTGTGCCTTTTGATCTCTCCTGCTTCAAACTGTGCATCTGTGATTTTGTGATCACACAAGAAGGGAAACTTCCTGGATAACCGTTCTCCAGTTCTCCACTGGCTTTCCAATTATTGTAGGGAGCACACCTACTGGTGAATCAGCTATATCATTTGCAAGGACAAATTTTATTCCTGGAGCTGAGAGTTTGGGGTTCAGTACTCCTACCACATATTCTGCACCCTTCTCTGGACTCTCTAGCCTCACTTTTCATAACTGAGCTCTTTTGTCTCACCATGAATTCCTGTTACTCGCACATTTTCTGGCAATAGTCCCTCAGGAGTGCATAGCTCCTCATCCCTCAGCATTACAGACTAAGAAGACCACGTGTCCCTTAAAATTGTAACCTGCATATCTATTACCCCTGGCCTATGTGAATAAACTTTACCCTTGCATGTAGATGTTTTAAGCAGATCTGGCACGTCCTGCTTGATCAACCTCTGACCATCTTGTACACTCTGAGGAAGTTGTATAACTACCCTTGAACGTTTTTACTTTCCAACAAATCTTACAGACTTCTCTGGTTTTCCTACATCTGTTTTTTTTTCCTCGCACAACCATTCTTGATTTTGCGTGGCTCACTTTGTTATAATGAAAACACCGGGGCCTTTTATCTTGTTTGTTCCCTCAAGGGTTTCTTCTTTGATTCTGTGGTAAATTCGCCTTATGATCTTTACTGATATCTACTTTTCCCTTTCCACGTGAGGACATCTCTT
The DNA here is from genome assembly GCF_004010195.1 of Chiloscyllium plagiosum. NCBI lineage: Eukaryota > Metazoa > Chordata > Chondrichthyes > Orectolobiformes > Hemiscylliidae > Chiloscyllium > Chiloscyllium plagiosum. Next base: position 39,128,350 of record NC_057717.1, read on the forward strand.
TGCTCCAATTTCTATTTCTGAATGAACGAAATTGATTCTGGAAGCCAAAATGAGTTTATGGAACAGCTCATAATCATCAGCTACTTCAGCTGCTAACCTTGATATTATCACTCTCTGCTCTTCCACATGAGTTCGCATAACTTCAGACAGTGAATTTATGAATTACATCAAAATAATTATCTCTCTAAGGGCATCATAGAATGCTTGATTTTTAAAGCTCTTATCCTTCTATCAAAATTACTCTGTCTGATCCTTACAAACTCAACGTAGGTTTGACCAGACTATCTGTTAGATTCCTAAAACTTTTTCTATAGGCTTCTGGTACAAGCTTATATGCAGCTACAATGGCTTTTTACAGCTCCTCATATTCCGCAGATACCTCCTCTTATCGGGATGCGAATACCTAACTAGGCCTACCTACGAATTTCGTTTGGATCAGCAAAACTCTTATTGCCTCTGGCCACTGCATTTATTTAGCCACCTTTTCAAATGAGTTGAAAAAGACTTCCAAATCCTTCTCATCAAATTTAGTCAATGCTTGTAATCAGCTAGGCTTGTGACTAACTGGGGCTTGCTCATCCTCACTCTCTCCCTCACTAACCCGACCCCCAACCTTTATCTCCCCCCTTCCACGCTGACTTTCCATTTTAAGTGTCGGTTTTTGCTGTTCAAAAGCTGTCTCTTTCTTTCTCCTCTGCAGCTCTCTCTTTTTTCCTCTGTTCTGCTTTTAATCGGAACTGAAACTGTTTTATTTCTGCTGCCAATTCCTTATCTCTCGCCGCTAAGTCAAGCTGCTTCCTTTGCAATTGAATTCTTACGATTTGTATAGATTATGATGGTTTCCCCAGCAAGTTTAATTGATGATGTACTGCTACAACTAACTCTCTTTTCCTCAGAGAAGCAGAAAGTTCTGATTCCAGCTTCTCTGTAAAGAGGAGCTGTAAAAAGCCATTGTAGCTGAATATGAGCTTGTACCAGAAGCCTATAGAAAAAGTTTTAGGAATCTAACAGATAGTCTGGTCAAACCTACGTTGAGTTTGTAAGGATCAGACAGAGTAATTTCGATAGAAGGATAAGAGCTTTAAAAATCAAGCAATCTATGATGCCCTTAGAGAGATAAGTATTTTGATGTAATTCATAAATTCACTGTCTGAAATTATGCGAACTAATTCATGCAACTTGGTCTTATTCATTTTCTTCAAAACTTCCAGTCACTGCATCCACATGCAGAAAACCTTTGGCGACTGAAAGAGCCATTGCTATCCCAAGCTTTGTCTGCCCAACAAAACCAAAACCCGAAATAAAGATAGGAGCACCTCACGCTTGCTGTTTAAAATCCCGCAAAGAGCCCTAATCTGTTATGGACCAGGCTAGACCACTTAAAATATTCTTAAGCAAGCAGCCCAGGGCATAACTTTCGGTAAGTGTACAATGAAAATTACCAGGAGTAAGATAAGGAGGTTGTTAACTAAATTTTAAAACAGACAAAATCACAAAATTACACAATGAAACACAAAGGACAGAATAAGTACTCCCTACCGAACTCACCTTATCCAGCTATACTTAATTATGCTGTTCCAAATATACACAACAGTCGCAATATGCAAACTCCCTTTGAAAACCAGTAGAAATGGAACACATGTTTACAGTTTGAAGTTGAATGACAGAAAGGAGAGGAAGTTTCCACACAGCTCCCTGTTGAACTTCAAGACTCAACTAAAAACTGTTCAGCTCAGCTCAGCTCAGCTCAGTTCGTTCAGCAAAAAAAAAGCTGACCACTCCCCTTTCATTATACAGGTCCCTTCGAAAGCATGACCATTTTGGCCGGAAGTTTCATCTGCTTCCATATATCATCTCCGTACGAAGCCAGACTGATCGGAGTCAGGCCCCATTTTAATGCCTGTCTGAAAACAATCAAGGGCAGAGTCTCCTTGAGCCAAGGAAATGCTTTGAGAAAAAAAAAAAGCGAGTAGTTTTGTGACAGAGAAGACGGGCTAGTTTTCTGTACGGAGGTCTTAATCTGGTGGGATTGGCTAATTCCATCAGAGTGTGACTGCTGACAGGTTTGTGAACAATATGACGTTCAGTGCAGGGTCACAAACTAACTGCACATTGAGGCGGTGAAAGTTCATTCAGAACCTGGAGCTTTCTCCAACCAACATGTGGGTCCACAGAGCTATGTAAACTATCAGAGAATCATAGAGTCCAACACCATGGAGACAACCCCTTTAGCCCAAAATGGTTCATGCTGACCAAAATATCCATCCATGCTCACCCACTTTTCCTGCACTTGGCCAATATCCTTCTCAAAGTTTCCTATCCATATATTTGTACAAACGTGAATACATGTATCGCAGGAAACACGTTTTATTTCACGATATCAACGTTTTGTTTTGGAAATACTGAATGTTAGTGCATAACACTGAAGTTTTAATGCAATCAGTTTTTAATATTTTGTAGCGATACATATTAAGCAGTCTTCTCCTTCACAGTCTACTCATGGTACCACCACTGTATGGATAGTCTGGTGAAACTCCATTACACTGTGGCATGCAGATCATTCATTATAAATGAGAGAAAATCTGTTCACATTGTCCCAAGTGCTGTCTCAAGAACACTTTACAATTGCAGGCTGGTGCCTTCACTATTAGACCTAATCAGTGAGTAATGAAGGACATCACTCATTTACTGTGCTGATTAATTACTGCTCCATATGAATTCTGCCAGTGACTCATGACCAACGACCATTTCACCTTCTCATAAATACAAAACAAGAAGGATGATATGTTTTACTAAATCATTTCTTTGCCCTATGAAGCAAAGTCAGACCAACAGCAACATCACTATTGCCATTGGAGATGGTTGGAAATGCTGAGGAGGCAATGGACTAGGCTGCATTATCTCCAGAATATTAACCCAGGGACCCAAACAATGACCCAGACCTCGAATTTGAATTCCACCTCAGCAAATGTTGGAATTTGAATTCGATAAAATATGAAGAATTAAGAAACAAATAAAACGATGATGCCATTGTTGATCGTCCTACCTGGCACCTTTATTCCCTTCACCTGGTCGGGCTGATGTGTGCCTCCAGACCTACAGCAATGTGGTTAACTCTCAGATGAATTTTGCATTGGCCAAGCCAGGCACTCAGTTATATCACTCACTACAGCAATGGCTCACCATTCCAATTTGCTGGAAACTCCAGCCGGATCTGTAATGATGACTAAACTTCAATCACAAATGAATCAGTTTGCTTAATAACTAAAATCAGAAGAGAAAGAAAGAGAATGAATAGGTTTAGCAGAGGAAAGAGAAAAAAACCATCAAGTAGCTTTAGCAGGAGAGAAAGAAATAGAGGGAGCATTTGTGCTTCAGAGATGGACACTTAGAATGGAAAGTCAGCTTAAAAGGATGGAAATGAAGGCTGAAGGTAAGCTTAGTGAGGATCAGAGTGAGGATGAGCAAACCTATGGTAGTCCAAAGCCTGGTCAGAAACCTTTTAGGTATATTCTCGAAAAAACACCACTGGAGACAGAGCAAGATATATAAAATACAGGATATACACAGTATATTCATGGAAACCATTTTCATTTCATTTGAAAAAGTAGCTAAACAATTGCAGTGGCTAGTAAGCATGTGGTTGTGTTGATCCCAAAAAAAAACTGGTTAGAGCAAGTGAGGTATTCTTAACACTATTAGAGTAGAGATCTGGGGAGTATGAGGAGGGGGGAAAGTGCACATGAGCTTGTGCGCGAAGCCGAAAGACAACGTTTCAGGAATATAAGGTCGAATATGGCCAAACCCATATTGAGTTTGAAAGGATCAAAAACGTAATTTTGATAGATGGATAAGAACTTTAAAAAGAGAACAAAGTTATGATGCTCTTCGAGAGACAATTAATTTGGAGGAGTTCAAAACTTCACTCCCTGACAGAGTACAAACTCATATGGAAGAGCAGAGAGTTAAAACGGCAAGGCATGTCGATGAAGTTGGTTATGAATGTGAGTATGTCTAGTGATTAATGATTGTAAAACTTGGTTTGGCTTCCAGAATAAATTTCAGTCCATGAGGGATAGAAACTGGGGCAAAGAGAAATTTTCACGTGGAAAGGGAAAGGTATATCTTGGTGAAGGTCATAATGATAACTTACAACAGGATAAAAAGGAAATACTTGAAGGAGACAAAGAAGTTAAAAAGCTCTGGTGTTTTCACTGCAACAAATTAATTCATATGAAATCACTGCGTTGGTGGGTTCCGAAAAAAAAAACAAAGATGCAGGAAAAAGAGGATAAGCATGGAAGTTTTGTAGCAGAAAGCACAGTGGAAGCTAGAATGCTACATCAGAGTGTCCAAGCTGATTGGAAGTTTGTTGAGGAGGAAGTGCTAGATCTGCTTAGAAAATATACCTGCAAAGGGCAAGTTTATTCACATAGGGCAGGTAAAGATGATGCAATTTTAAGGGACACATGATCCACTCAGACTGTAATGCTGAAGGATAAGGAAAGATGTACTCCTGAAGGACTATTTCCTGAAAAGGTACTGCTAAAGGAAATTCACCGAGACAAAAAGCACAAAATTATGTAAAGCGAAGATAGAGTGCCCAGAAAGGTGTGGAGAAATTGTGGTCGGGAAATTGGACAAACTCTCAGGTCCAGGAATACAATTTGTTCTTATGAAAAATATAGCTGATTCACCAGTAGGAGAGTACTGGATGAAAAGCCAGCGGAGACACAGGCAACTGAAGCAATGCAGGATTCTTATCGTGGAAGCTTTCCTGATTGTGGGGTAACAAAGGTCCCAATGTCACCAGTTCAAACGGGAGAGATAAAAAATGTAAAGATAAGGAAGCTTAAGTGTCATTAACAGAGACGGTGTTCCATCAGATAGTTGAGACAAAACGGGAGCAAACGGACGATCATGCAAATATTTTAGCTCAGCCAAACTAATTGTGTTATAGCAGAAAGATAAAATTTTAAAGCAGTTATATCAAAAAGCATATACGTTAGGAATTTTGAATGTATTCCTGAGTGTTATTACCTTAAAATGATGTCAGAATGAGGAAATGGAGATGATCACACATTCAAGGAGATAATAATTGGGCAGAGGTTCATCAAATCGTATTGCCAATGGGGAACTGAAAAGAGGTGAAGCGAATGGAACATGAGCTACTACCTAGAGTCACCCAGGATTGAGGAAAACACAGGCTGAAATACATTTTACTAGCCTGGACTGTAACAGGATGCAGTAGAATTTTGCCAGACGTTTCATACATGTCGGGTAATTGAAAAAAAAAACACAAACAATAATAAACACTGTAGCTTTCTTAACTATTCCGTTATTTGAGGAACCTTTTACCAGAGTCATAATTAGTTGGCTCGGTCCTTGAACTCAAACAAAAAAGTGGGCAAAAAGTGTCAAAAATAATGGATGCATTGACTAGATTTCCAGAGGCCATTCCAAGATGAAATATCACACCTAAAAGAATTGCAGAGGAAATCATCTTTTTTTAAAATAGATATAGACTACCAATAGAGACACGTGAGAACAAGGTTCTAACTTCACATCCAAATTATACACTATAATGTCACAGGAATTAAGCAATTCAAATTTACTGCGTACAACCAACGTTGTGGGGACCGCTAGAAAGGTGACATTAAACATTAAATACCATGTTGAGAGTTCGTTGTCAGGGTTATCGCGATGATTCGGGTCAGGGAATTCCATTTGTGTTTTAGGTGATCAGGGATGCACCAAATTAACCCAGAGCAAATTCCATCAATTTGAATTAGTTTCTGGGCATTAAGTGAGAGGACCATGAAAATTGATTAAGGAGAAAATAGATTAAGGAGAAAATAGAATATCAGAATTCAAAGACTAGTTCTCAATTTTTATGGAAAGAGCTGGGAAGTTATCTAGACAGTATTTAAAAGTATTGCAACATGCAATAAAACAGGAAATCAAAACGTTTGCTATTCTGTTATTGGGGATAATGTATTACTGTAGCTTCCAATGATAGGTGAACCGATAAAAGCAAGGCTTAGTGGACCTTATCAAGTATAAAGGATATTGAGTGAGGGTTAACTACTTGATAGGGACTCCCAGACAGAAAGAAATCTCACAGCGTATGTCCTGTGGAAATGTTCCAAATATACTTTGATAGGGAAGAAAAGCCAGAAGAGAAGCTGTTAATGATTACGACACAGAAGGAAGAACCAAGTTCATTGGATTCTGAATCAGACATTCCTCAAATTAAAGTGGAAATGAGATAGTTGTCTTAAAAATGGGATAAATGATTGAGTTACCTTCCTGAGAAAAAATTGAAATGACCAGAAAGAGGTATTACTATCACTTGTGGAGATATGCAGATATTAACTTGGAAGTACTAACCTAATTGTGCATAATGTAGCTATATGAAATACTGTTATGATTAAGTAACATCCTTACAGGCATAATCCTCTAAAGTTGGCATAGGTTCAGAAGGTAATTGAACGCATGCTCTAAGATGACATATTCAGCATGTGTTACAGTGACTGCAACTCACCCTACGTCATGGTGCCAAAGCCAAATGGTACCCAACGATTATGTGTGCACTATCGTAAAGTCAATGCAATTAAAAAGGTTGATGTGTACACAATTCCACGGTTGGAAGACTGTGTTGAAAATGTGGGATAAGCAAGTTACATTTGGTATGATAAACGTGCCAGCCACTTTTCAGGGACGAACCAATAAATTGTCAGATAATCTAAACCTGCGGTGTACATTGATGATCCGGCGATTTTGAGTCACTCTTGGAAGGAACACTTACAGAACTTATCAGACTTGTTTGATTGACTTCTGAAGGCAGGCTAGGTGGTAAACATAGAGAAAAGTGAATTTGCCAAAGCAAAAGCATCCTGGGCCATGAAATTAGACATAGATAAACGGTGCCATGAGAGGTAAACGTTTAGGTAATTGGGGAATTTCCCACACCGTCAACAAAAGGATAAGTTCCTGGGACTGCGTGAAGTTTATCGAATATTTGTGCCTCATTTTCACAGTGTGACTGCTCCAGTCACTGAATTTGTAAAGAAAGGGAAGAAGCTTCCCTTATGGCACGCAAATTCGTGAACTGTTCCATTTTCTGTTTAGAATAGTGGAGGCGATGGCCTACTAGTATTATCGTTGGACTGTTAATCCAGATGTTGAAGTAATCTTCTGGGGATCTAAGTTCCAATCCCACTTTGGCAGATGGTGGTATTTGAATTCAATAAAAGCCTGGAGTTAAGAGTCTGATGATGACCATGATTCCATTGTGGATCATTGATAAAAACATATCTGGTTCCTTTGTGGGCGGCACGGTGGCACAGTTAGCACTGTTGCCTCACAGCACCAGAGACCGGGTTCATTTCCCGCCTCAGGCGACTGACTGTGTGGAGTTTGCACATTCTCCCCGTGTCTGCGTGGGTTTCCTCTGGGTGCTCCGGTTTCCTCCCACAACACAAAAATATGCAGGTTAGGTGAATTGGCCATGCTAAATTCCCCGTAGTGTTAGGTGAAGGGGTAAAGCTAGGGGAATGGATCTGGGTGGGTTGCGCTTCGGCAGTTCGGTGTGGACTTGTTAGGCCGAAGGTCCTGTTTCCACATTGTAAGTAATCTAATCTAATCTAAAGCGTCAATGAATAGTGGACTGTCAAAAGGTACTTCATGGCACGAAATACGTGTTAGCCACTGCCTCACGATCAGACACACCTGACTGTGTAAAACTATTCAAGGTGGCTTTAAATGCGAGTGATGTGGTTATCGGTGCTGGGCTCTTGCAGGAAGATAACGACAAGACAGTGAGACAAAAATGCTGGACTGTTAAGCTGGAGCCTGTTGTTACTGCTATTCAATTAGAAAACTGAGCACGGGGCAGGTCTGGAAAACATGATCGCCGATGCATTGTTGAGATTTGAGTGACAGGCACTCAATGATGGGAGTACCACACACTGAATCCGGATGTAGTTGTGCACATTTGCATGTTTATAGTAAACGCATGTACATGCGAATTTTAAAATACGAACCACTATTTTTGGGAGTTTTGAAAACTGAAGCCATCTTTAGCTATTGATATTTCAACTATATATCGGGGGAGCTGTCACCCAGGCGGTCTCTTTACAAGTTTATGTTGTCCTTGAATTGTGTTCAGAGAGGTTCTAAACGACCCAAGGTTCCAACATGTCTCAATTTTGAATGCTTCATTGGGGTCCTTTGGATTTATCTAACAGATAATGCCTCGGAACAAGAAGGCTTTCAAGTCTATTTTTGAAGAAAAAAAACTTGTGTAACTAAGGGGATGTGGCCAGCTTTCCACCTGCACAGCACAGTTCAGTTCGCGGGTTAGTTGAGTCAGGGTCATTGCTGAAACTGGATGCTTTCCCTCTCCATCAGAGAGTCAAGTTTAGACATAAAATGCGCAGACAATGTCATAATTAACAAACTATTCCTATTTTTACATCGGGTGTAGCTGTCTCTGATAGGCCTCTAAATTCAAAATCACTTTGATGAGATCTGCACATTTGTTTTCAGAACTTAAAGAAGGAACCGAATCCAGTGTAATACATGTATCACTGGCACAAGTAATGGGAACAGGAATGGAGCATATTGACCAAGTATAACCGGGGTCAACATTCAGACCGATCAAGAAAAAACAAAATATTAGAGATAGTGGAAATCTGAAATACAAATGCAAAAGGATGATAAATGCAACAGATGACGCAGGATCTGGGCAGAGAATCAATGGTAACATATAGAGTCTGATATGAACCTGTTCTGAACAAGTTCAGTTGAACTGAAAAAGGCATAATTCCATTTTTCTCTGCTCCGATACTGCCTGAACTGCTGGGTTTCTCTCCAGCACTTGCAATTGTTGCAATGTCAGGAAACAGGGTATATTAGTGGGCAGTTGCTTTCTCTGCTGGATGCTTGTGCCCAGCAGTGTTCCACAGAGGTTGGTTCTTGTTTTCATTGTTTGTCATTTATGTAAATGATTTGCGTGGGCATGTCGAAGGCATGGTCGTAAGTTTGCAGATGACACCAAAACTGGTTGCATAGTGGACAGTGAAGAAGGTTTCTAAGAATACAAAATGATCTTCTCGAAATGGGTGAATAGACTGGCATGTAGCAGATAGAGTTCAAGCTGAATGAATGTGAGAGGCAGGCAATAATGTGTGTTTGCTGCAGTCTGATGCACCAGGGATGGGATGATTTTATTCCATATCTCCTGGGTTCAAAACATTGATATCCTTCATGATCTTTGAGAGGCCTTACCCTCTCTGTAGTTACCCTCTTGCGGATAATGTAATTACAATACCTTTGGATTATCCTTAACCTTATCTGCCCATGCTATCTCATATCTCCTTTTTGCTTTCCTGATTTCTCTCAAAATGATGCCCGACACTCTTTATTTTGACGAAGAGATTAAATTGAATAATGATGTCCATATCTAAAGTAAAGTTTTCGTTGATTCTTGAATAAAAGCTCAATAACTGTAGTTGTCCATTGTTCCTTAACTTTACAAGCGTTATGCTTCACTCTAACAGAAACATAACGCCTCTCAACTCCCGTCATCACACTTTTGAACGCCTCCCACTTGTCAGACATCATGTTATCTGCTCACAGTCTACTCCAGTCAAACCTGGTAAGTCTTTGTACCATGCCATTAGAATTTATTGTACTCCAATAATAAAAAAAAGAAAGGCTTATTCTTACCCATAACCATTATGAAACTAAAGGAGTTATGATTGCAATACCCAAAATATTTCCTCACGTTTACTTCAGTCACTTGTAATGGCTATTGCACAAAATAAGACCTAATTTAGTTCCTTCTATGTTGGAATCATCCGCATATTGATGAAGAAATTTTTCGTGAATATATTTGACAAATTCTTCACCATCCAACCCTTTAACAATGTTGTATTCCCAATCAACTTTTAGAAAATTAAAATCCTACATTATTACAAACTTATTAAGCTTACATATATCGCCCTACATGCTTGTTTCTCAATTTCTTTCTTACTGTTGGAGAGCACATGGTACAATACAATCAACGTGTTATTTCCTTTCTTATTTTTAATTTTGATCAATATATTTTATCTGGACGGTTTGTCACAAATGAACACTTAGTGCAATCTGTTCAAAGTGAATTTTAGTTTCTTATTTTTAATACTATCTGCATATTTAACTGGATAAATTATCAGAAATATCTTCCCCAGTTGCAGCAACAATTTATTTCTTAATCAAAAAGGGCAGACCGCACACTCCTTGCCCTCCACCTGTCTTTTTCCATCCTTTCCATGACACTTAACACCTGGAACATTGAATTGCCAGTCTTGAACATCTCTGAGGACTGCAGATGCGAGAGATTAGAGTCGAGAGTTTGGTACTGGAAATGCACAGCGGGTCACGCAGCATCCGAAGAGCGGGAAAAGCAACGTTTTGATCAAACGCCTCTCACTAGGAATGGGTTGATGAAGGGCTTATGCCCAAAACATCGATTTTCCTGCTCCTCGGATGCTGCATGACCAGCTATGCTTTCCCAGCACGACATTCTGGACTTGAACATCTCTCAACCAATTTTCTGTATTACATATGATGTCCCAATCCCATGTTCTTAAACATGTCCTAAGTTCATCAGCCTTCCTTGTAAGACCCCTTACATTGAAGAGAAAGTGAGGTCTGCAGATGCTGGAGATCAGAGCTGGAAATGTGTTGCTGGAAAAGCGCAGCAGGTCAGGCAGCATCTAGGGAATAGGAGAATCGACGTTTCGGGCATCAGCCCTTCTTCAGGAATGAGGAAAGTTGGTCCAGCAGGCTAAGATAAAAGATAGGGAGGAGGGACTTGGGGGAGGGGCGTCGGAAATATGATAGGTGGAAAGAGGTCAAGGTGAGGGTGTTAGGTCAGACTGGGGGGGCGGAGAAGTCGGGAAGAAGATTGCAGATTAGGAAGGCGGTGCTGAATTTAATGGATTTGACTGAGACAGGCTGGGGGGAGGGGAAATGAGGAAACTGGTGAAATCCGAGTTCATCCCTTGTGGTTGGAGGGTTCCTAGCCGGCAGATGAGCCGTACTTCCTCCAACCGTCGTTTCGCTGTGGTCTGACGATGTAGGATTCCAAAGACCTGCATATCCTTGGTGGAATTGGGAGGGGGAATTGAAATGTTGAGCTACAGGGTGGTTGGGTTGGTTGGTCCGGGTGTCCCAGAGTTGTTCTCTGAAACGCTCCGCAAGTAGGCGGCCTGTCTCCCCAATATAGAGGAGGCCACATCGGGTACAGAGGATGCAATAGATGATATGTGTGGAGGTACAGGTGAATCTGTGGCGGATATGGAACTTTCCTTTGGGGCCTTGGAGGGAGGTGAAGGGGGAGGTGTGGGCGCAAGTCTTGCAACTCCTGCGGTTGCAGGGGAAGGTGCCGGGAGTGGAGGTTGGGTTGGTAGGGGCTGTGGATCTGACGAGGGAGTCACAGAGGGAGTGGTCTTTACGGAATGCTGATAGGGGAGGGGAGGGAAATATATCCTTGGTGGTGTATTTATTAAAGGGCAACCAATTGTTCATCTCTACCAGATGCAATAAAGTGATTTGATCATTTAAGATTCCTTGTGAGTCCAACCGTTGTTCTCTCTCTTTCGACACTATCTCCACCCAATGGTTACTCCTTATACCTTCTCCCCACGATCTTCTGTGTAAAAAGCAACTTTTTCCACACTACAATCAGTTCTGACGAAGAGTCACTGCATCTGAAAATTTACCCTAATTTCTCTCTACAAATGTTGCCGGACCTGCTGACCTTTTCCAGCAATTTCTGTTTTCGCTTCAAACATTTGAAATTTGGGCATTATCTTAATAACCATGAAAAGTAACAGACCAGTCTAAGAGATACGTGGTACTTTGTTATGAACTACAACAATCCAAACAGGCTAAGCTATTATTCTTATTCTCTGGCTGAGCTCTGAAGCTGCAATTAATACCCTCTTAATAGGGAGGGGAATTAAACGGTACAATGTTCAAATGCTTAAACAAATTTTACTATAGCCACCAGTGCTTATTGGAGATACGTTAGTGTTCAAGGGATTTGCTTGCTATAAGTGATGAACAGTAAAACCAAGAAATGCAGATTGATGACATTCCAACATAATATAATAAAGTAGTGGGCCTGCTCCACCATTCAGTAATGCATTCGCTGAACCTCCACTACACCAACCTCACTGACTCGCCTTATTTTAGTTCCCCAGGTTTCCTGCATGCCCCCCAAAACAAATCTTGAACATAACCATTGACTAGGGAGGAGCAAGTTACTGCAGATGTTGGAATCTGTACTGAAAACAAATGCTGGACCTCATTGCAGGTCAGGCAGCATCCATGGAGAGCAAGCTAATGTTTAATGTTTCGAGTCTAGATGACTATTCATCAGAGCTGAAGTGAGATGTGGAGGGGACAGCATTTATGCTACATCTGGGAGTTTGGGGGGGGGGGGGGGGGGGGGGGGCAGGTTGCTAGTTCAGATTAAGTAATCTGAATGCGAGAATGGCAGACCAATGGAGTGTCTAACTGCCAGACCTGAAAGAACAGACAGTCCCACTGGACAGTGGGGAATGGAAGAGAGGACCAGGGTCATGGATTCCAAAAAGTTCACAACCCTCTCACCAAAAGAATCCTTCCTCATCTCAGCACGAAATGGTCTCAATCCTGGGACTCTAACTCCTAGATTTAGTTTCTCTCAGCACAAACTCTGCCAGGTTTCATTGACATCACTTCTCATTCTGCTAAAGTCGAACGAATATGGGACCTTTCAACTCCACCTCTCTGAAGCCAGGTCTGTTATCCCAGGAATCAGTCTGGGGGAACTTTTTCTTTGCTTCTCTTCCAAGTCAATTAGATCTCAAAAACAAAATTCTTTGCTCATAAAGCACTTTCAAAATATAGAAACATCCCAAATCCCTTGATGGGAGCACTACTGAAGAAAGTATGTCATCAAAATATCAAGAGATATTCGGTCAGATACCCAAAGGTTTGATCAAAGAGTTGTTGTTTTACGGAACATGGTAAAGGGAGAAGGTTAGACAGTAAGGCACAGAACTGTAGAGAGAGAATTCCAGAACTTATGGCCTAGGCAACTAGGAGACTACAAATGTTTGATTGATTAAAAGTGAGGATGAGGCACTAAATTAGGAGCAATGCAGATATTTTGAAGCATTGTGGGCCTGGGAGAGATTAGAGATAAGGGTGAGGCCATGGAGGGATTTGAAAACATATGGTGTGAATTATAAAATAAAAACTGTTAATTGAAGCTAATGTGGGACAAAATGCACAGGGCTGATCAGGTAATGGGACTTTCTGATAATTCACGCAAGGGTAGCAGATTGTGCAGAAGTAGAGTGGGAGACTGCAGCAGCGCACTGGCATAGTTGCACCTCAGAGGTTTCACCCAGACGAGAACTGAGGTGGGCAAACCCAGGCGATGTTACAGAGATGGAAATAGGCAATTTAGTGATGACATCAATACAAGGTCAGAAACTCATCTCAGGATTGAACGTGATCGTCAGATTGCAAACAGATTGGCTGAATCTCAGATGCTGACAATGAGGAACAGAGTTGGAAGGTAGCCTGAGAGTTTAAACCAGGAAACAAAACTTCAGTCTTCCAAACATTTAACTGGAAGTAATTTTTCTCATCAAGTACTGGATATTGGATAAATAGCCTGATACTTTAGGAACAGTGCAAGAGTCAAGGTAGATGATGGTGAGGTAGATCTTGGTCCTGTTGTTGTACATATTCAAACCATTTCTGTGGTTTTTGGATGATGATTCAGGATGGCAGCTTATGGTTGATAAATAGAAGGAGGCCAAGAATAGATCTCTGGGGACACCAAAAATAATGGTGCAGCATCAGGTAGTATCTAGGGAACAGGAGAATCGAAGTTTCGGGCATTAGCCCTTCTTCAGGAATGCCCGAAACGTCGATTCTCCTATTCCGTAGATGCTGCCTGACCTGCTGCGCTTTTCCAGCAACACATTTCCAGCCCTTACATTGAAATAAATGCAATGTCGTGCTTCAGAATTACTGTATACTATTGATTCTCTCGTTTTCTTTTCTAACTGACCTGCTCTCATCTCATTCATAAACTTCTCCATCGATCCTACCATTTCTAATGCTACTTGGAATATCCCCCTTGCCATCTCTATCAACATTATGTCTGCATACATAGAAGAGGAAATCTCCCTGCTAAGATATTCATTACTTTCCAGCTTAGATGAGAACAATCCTTTCCCAAGCAGTCATTTCTATTCCAAAGTAGATTCCAATTTCCCAAAAATCTAAATACTGCAAAAACACAGTAGCACTTCAGCAGTTGATTTTTCTCCTTTAACACTTTTTTTCCTTCCCAGTTGAGTTTGGCATTGGGAGTGAACCAGACAGTATTGCTTTAATGGTTTTATTTTTAATACTCTACCTCACCACTTAATTTCACTCTGTACTACTTTAGTCTTTCCATAAAAAATGTCATTCCTGCCAATATCTACAATAACGTTTGGCTACTCAATCTCACCTTTAACAACGTGCTTGAAATGTGTCGAGACGTTCTTAATCCTCGCACAGGGAAAGCAACAAACTCTCCTCAATTAATGGTCACTGGCTCAGAATCTTCTGTTGATGTCCCGATAGAAAAATCCACTGAAGCAATAATTCTACTCAATCTTCTCAAACGCTGTCGAACATAAGAAGCATTCCAAGAGTCCAATCATTGATTGCTCTTCCATTTTTCTCAGATACATAATCCCCTTCAGCTGTTCGAATAGCTGAAAATCATTTTGATAGAGGAATAGCCAATGCAGAATTTTGAACTACATTCTTATCTTTCCTGACAGCCACACATCTATATGACTGGTTTGCTGAATACTGTATTTTTTTCTAAATATTCCAGCCATCCTTTCTGACATTTATGTGTGACCTTAATAATATTATGCCTAAATGCACTACTTTTTAATGACACCTTCTGTTAAATTTCATTACCTACAGACAATAATGTTAAAATTGAAAAATATATACATATACGTGTCAAACATCGAAAAATTAAACAAAATCAACTATTTAGCTAAATAAATGAATAAAAATATTCTTCTTCAATAAATTCTGAAAAGGAAATATTCTTCTGCAGAGCGGAAAATGTATAGGACACTCCGGAAGGAAGGTACAACTCCTTATTTTTTAAAAAAGAAACCGAATAATTTTACAAAACAAAATAAAAACTTTTGCAGTGTAATAAAAGAAACGTTGCAAACATAAATAGACTTTTCCTTTTTTTGTAAAACACCCTTAAAAAGCTTTTATGAAAAAATATTCGTTTGAAAGAAAATCGTGAGTCTTTTTGCTTTTTTGTTTGTTTTTGAATGTTAGTAAAACAAAATAGAAAAAAAGTGAAATTAATAAACTATAATTTCAACTGCAAAATAAAACTACAATAAATATTTAACTCATTGCAATCCCAGGCGCAGATATATGATCCATGCTGCTCTAAGTACATTTTTAAACTGTTTTTACGGAATGAAGAAAAGTGGATGCATGTTTTAATAATTTATTTCCAATTCAAGGTGGACTTGGCGATATGATTTGATCTCCTGCTGTGAGTCTATATATAGAATTTAGGTGAATCTCATCACTACAGCTTTTCAAACAAAATTACGAATCTGTGTCTATCCTATTTACGGAAATTTTCTTCAGCTCTGACTATTGCAGGGAACGAAAATTATCCAGGTCCACGTCGAACACAAATGTTGCAGTGAACACCAACTAAACCTAATCCAATACTAATTACGCACAAGCTTCATTAATAAAACATACAGAGTCGCATAGTATAAAAGGAGAATTCACCTCCATGTCCAAAATAAAATTTGTGGCTCCCTCGTAAAAAAGAACTCAACTGCATCACGCTGTAAATTCACCAAAATAGGAAAAACAAGAGAATGGAATTCTCAATGCTTTCCCTGTGAACAAAATCTGAAGAACGGCAGAAAATCAGGGCTTAGTTGTGAACTTCATAAACGATGATGATGAGAATGGGAGGGATGGAGTTTGGGGTAATGATAAATAATTTTGTGGATGACACAAAGATGAGCTGGTGGTTCACATTGAGGAGGAACGTGTGAGGGTACAGGAGGGTATAAATTGGTTGTTCAGGTGGACAGACCAATCGCTGAAGAAATTTAACACTGATAAATGTGAATCCTTTCAGAAGTAACAAGACAAGAGTGTACTCAAACTGAAGAAAGGCTAGATTTACTTGATTTTTCTTTGAAGCAAAGAAGGTTTAGAGGTGCTCCTGATGGAGGTGTTTAACAGTATGGGGGTATACACGGGGTGAACAGAGTGCAGCTCTTCCCCTTACTCGAAGGGTCAGTAATAAGGAGACACACTTATAAAGTGAAAGTGGTCTCACCGCTAATCTGTAAATTGTAGAAAAAACTTCCCTATTTCTAAATGTATTTGGTTTTAAAATATTTCAAGATTTATATTGCCTCCTGTAAAATGTGATGCTGGAGCAGAAGTTTTATTTTGTGATCCAGGTTCCCTGTTCCTCGTGCCTCAGCTTGGCAATCTGTCATTGAAATAATACACTGTATTTCCATTCAACTCATCACTGTGCTCATACACAGACACACTTTCCCAACGATGATCCAAAGACCAATATTTGCCCGTTCCCTTGACATGCATAGATCTTTTTAAAGACTTATATCAGCTTCACATCGTCCTTTTCAAACATTTCCAAGGTTTGCATTCTCCCACAATACATTCGAAACACTTTTCATAAGATATAGATTATGGACACTTTCTAACAGAATTGATATTGTAATATTTTTACTCAATACCTAAACTATAATGTTGCAGCAATGCTGACGTGTTTTGTTGTCCCATCAGCCAGTTCCAGCCTGCAGCTGCAGCAGATAGTCATTCAATCTCAAACGAATTGCCAAGTCTTTACATCTGATCTAAATGGTCAATTGTCCCTTTATTATGTAATGGGCATATTAATTACTGACTGTCTGTCTGACTGCAACATTTTGATGTGGTTTACTCCAGGTAATTAAACATCAGGAGGTAAGAACAGGAATAGGCCATCTGATTGCCAGGCTTGCAGTCGTAATCAACAAGGCTGACTGCGGTCTTTTCTCCACCTTGAAGATATGTTCCCTGCACACAGAGCAACCTGCATCTCCCTCAACCAAACCTCTCGACCCCTGTTACCACAAACACCAACGGTGAATAAAATCCAAAGAACCGTAGATGGAGCAACACAAGAAAATAGAAATTATGAGTGGTGGTAGGAAATTCAACTATGCAGTTATCCACATTAAACACCATCTGCCAAATATAGCAATCTGCCCCATTTTCTAACCCTACCATTATTCATATGTAAACTCTTGAGATCCTCATTACAGCCTGTTTTACCACCTAGTTTAATACCATCTGTGAATTTGTTGCTACACTCTGTCTCTCCTTCCAGGTCATTTGGGCAGACTGTAAACAATTGATGTCTGATAACTGAGCCCTGCAGCACCTCACTAGTTTCAGTTCGCCAGGGAAAGACCACTTATCCCGATGCTCTGCTTTCTGTTACTCAATCCTCTATCCAACTGAATAGTCTACCCTTAACCCCTCGGATCTAACCTTCTCGATGAGTCCTTTATGCTGCATCTTGTCAAATGCCTTCTGAAGTTCAGATGCACTGCAGTTGATGCATCCCCATTATCTACCTTGCTGGTTACATTCTCAAAGAACGCCAGCAGGTTTGTCAAAGACAACCTGCTCATCATGAAACTGTGCTGACACTGGTGAATTGATCTTTGATTTTTCAGGTGTTTAGTTATTTCCTACTTTAAAGTTGAATGAAGAAACTTCCCCACTACAGAGGTTAAACTCACTGGACTACAGTTTGTTTTGGGTGCGAGTACTACATTATTAATTTTCCAATACTTCGGTACCGTTCCAGAATTCAAGGATTTTTTGAATATCCTACCTAACACATCCACGATCTCTGCTTTTACATCCTTTAATATGATAGACTGTAGGCCGAGGATCTAACTTGCCATAATCCCATCAATTTATTTAATAACTTCTTCTTCGTCATCGTACTTCCATGAAGATCCTTTGCAGTTGTTTTAAATTTTGGGAAGAAATTATGTTGCACTGTGAAAACAGGAAGTGTTGGTTTTGCCTCTGCCATTTCTGAGTTTCCCATTATTACCTCGCCATTTTCATCCTCTCAAAGGCCAACATTTACTTTCAGCATTTTAAAACTTTTTGTCTTCTCAGAGAAGTGTTCTTTATAATTTCTTATGTTTTCTACTCATTTTCCTTCGTAGCCATTTTGATAATGTTTTTAGTAACCGTTTGCTGACAATTAAAGTGTATTTTTTTTTCAATTTATTAAAGGATGAGGGTATCGCTGATCCGACAGCATTCATTATCTGTCCCTAATTTCCCAGACGGCATTTAAGCATCAACCAAATTTGTGTGAGTTGACGTCACATGTAGGTCAGACCAGGTAAGGATGCTGGTTTCCGGTCCTAAAGGACATTCATGAAACATAGGGTGTTTCCAACAATGAGTAATAGATTCTTTACCATCAATAGACTCTTAATTCGAGGTTCATATTGGATTTAATTCCACCATCTGCCGTGGCGGCATTTGAACCCAAGTCCCCAGAACATTATCTGGATTAGCAGTCAGCGATAATACCACCAGGCAAGAACCTTCATGTTATTGCTGGCTTCCTTGTTAAGACAGGGATCGCTTTTCACGTTTTTACAATTCCTCTTCCACTCAAGATTACACTTCATTTGAAGGGGTTGGGCTATCTTCATAAGTAGTTGCCACTGTTCTTCGAATGTCCTGCACTTCAATCTTTTTGACAAGTTCAATCAGGCCAAGCCCTTCCTCAGGAAAATAAAATTATCATTGCCCAACACTAAACCTCTCCTATGTGACTCTGTCTTCATTGTTACAGTCTGAATGTGAAAATCCAGCATGTTGTGGTCACTCTTTCTAAGATGATCCTGTATGACAGTATGATTTATCACTCCTTCCCCATTACGTAATACCAAAGCCAGTTCTCAAAGAAATAATCCACCATATATGCGACGAATCTTTCTTTGAGACTCCCCTTGCCAAATTGATTAATCGAGTCAATTTGCATGCTCAAAATCACAAGCCATAATCACAAGCCATCGTTATTTCCTGGTTCATACTATTCCCTACTTTGAAAGTAATTTGTCGGGGGGGGGGGAGGGGGCTAGATGGTGGGCTGGAAATAATCATACCAATAGGTTTCTTTCAATATGTTTTATTTCAAACCAGATTGATTCATCAGTTTTGTTCCACACGCTAATATAATTTCTTAATACAGTCTTGACATCATCCTTAACCAATGCAGGCACTCCACCTGCTGTTCCTTCTGGTATGAAAACTGAAGGAACATTTAACACCCCAGTCCTGACCTTCAAGTAACCACATTTCAGTCATGCCCACCATGCCATACCTATTTATCCCTGTTTGCGCTTTCAGCTCATTCATTTCATTCCAAATACTGCACACATTTAGTTAAAAACATTTTTACATAGGTTCTATTGATTTAAATTTCTCTTTTAATACTTGTGTGCACAGGCTCTCCATCTTTATTTATTGATCCCTGATAATATTGAGCCTATCATTTACTCCAATTTTCAACTCACATTTTTAAAATTGTGATTAGTTACCTCAGCATGTTCATTAAAATGGCTCTGCATATTTATTTGACAAACCTTTACTTTCTGCTCAGTTTATGACCTGCTGCTTTGTTTCCTGGCCTCCTGTATCATTAGCTTAAATCTGCGCGATCACACCTCCCTTCCAGGACGTTGGGGCCCTTCCATTTAAAGTGCACACTTTCTTTTGTGTACAGTTCCCACCTGCAATGAACGCGATCCGAATCATCCAAAAATCAGAAACCCTCCTCCCAAACTAGCTCTTTGCCACATATTCAACTCGACTATCGTCCTCTTCCTTGTCTCACTTCCAGATGCCCGGAGAGTAATCCCAAGAATACAACCCTGGAGATTTTGTTTTTAAACTCATTTCTAACTCCCTGAACTTTCTTAACAGGGCCTTTCAAACTTTCATTCTTCTTACCTATGTCATTGGTATCAGTGTGAACCACGACTCCTGGCTGTTTACCCTCTCATTTCAATATGCACTGAGCATGCTCGGAGACATTCTTGGTCCTGACGCCGACCTGCCTTTTTATGAAGAAATCATAGAATCATAGAATCCCTACGGTGGGGAAACAGGTTATTTCAAACAGCACGTCCACGCTGTCCCTTTGAAGAGTAACCCATTCCGACCCAGTCCCGTACTCTGTTACTCTACATTTTGGAGGAGAAAGTGAGGTCTGCAGATGCTGGAGATCAGAGCCGAAAATGTGTTGCTGGAACAGCACAGCAGGTCAGGTAGCATCCAGTGATCAGGAGAATCGACATTTCGGGCATAAGCCCGTCTTCAGGAATCTGTAGAGGGAGAAAGAGAGCTTCTTCAAGGAAGGCATCCTTGTAAGAGGATTCACGGTATGTTAAATTCTTCGAGGAGAAAGTGAGGTCTGCAGATGCTGGAGATCAGAGCCGAAAATGTGTTGCTGGAACAGCAAGCAGGTCAGGCAGCATCCAGGGATCAGGAGAATCGACGTTTCGGGCATAAGCCCTTCTTCTACATTTACCTCTGACTGATGAACCTAAGCGGCACATCGCTGAACACTATTGGCAAAACACAAACAACGCAGACCCATTCTCTACATTATGTTGAATCAGCTTTCTCACAAGACATACTGACAACTACTTAGCATTTCCAGAAACCTCTGGTTTTGTCACCGATGTTGATTGCATACTGATAAAAACGTATGCATCGCACAATTGAAAAAAAAAAGCTGAATTTAAACTCTCAAGAGAAAACTAAATTTTTGGTCGTTTAATGATCCCTGTAAAGGTTCATTACATTACTGCTGTTCGGTCTGTGAACATCATTTGTTCACTTTCCCAATCTATGAATAAAGGAGGTTTTTACATCTTTTTTGATATCAGAAAGCTTGGAAACGTTGCACATTTACTCATTCATATGGGAATGTAATAACATATCATTCTTTCATCTCAGTCAAATTACAGAGAATTATTCACAAAACACACACACATACACACATATACGCACACATATACACACATACACACACGCGCACATGCATGCATACATAGACACACGCACACATGCAAGCACACACACACTCACACACACACACACACACATACACACACACGTCGACACAATGTAATTCTTTGTCAAAGAATACCAGTAACATTGGAATGATAACTGGAAAGAAGGGTTTAGGTAAATGAAGGATGAGAGAAAATGGGTCTTTTGGAAAAGAAAATACTATTATGTGAACTTACTAAATTGATCAAATTCTGGAAAGCTATGCAAGGCAGATAAAAGTTATTGTTATGAAGGTGTAGAGATATATGTTACATTTAAGAGAAATTTGAATCTGTCACAAAGTGTTCTGAAAGAAGGTAAAAGCAACATTTGACTGTGAAATCAATATCTGAGTTGCCACGAAACCAAAACCAATTTAAATTCGGCCAGTTTAAAATTTGCCCCCAACACACTGAAATCAAATTGAGTTTGAAATACTTGCTGACATCAAAATCAATGAAATGGTCCTATGTTTAGAGGTATAAAACTGTACATTTTGAGCATTTGGGGGAGAACTACCAAGGACATCCAGAAAGATAGACTGCGAGCTGAAGGACTTTCTGAAACGTACCTGTCTATAAGAGGTTTGCACATCAGAACATCGAAGCCAAACCGAGACAAAACTCTACAGAGGAACGTCTACAAAGGAAACTCGACAAAGCTGACTGGTTTTGAAACCGGTGTTAATTATTTTTTTGTAAACCTTAATCTTTTTCTTTTGTTTTATCGGACCAGTGTTGTAGTGTGTGAGGTCAAAGATACATTTAACCGAACAGAGTTCTAAATAGTTGTTTGTTTTATTATTCTCTGTTGGACTTAAATAACAAAATTGTTAATTTTACTTTAAATTGTGACCTCTGTAAATGGATCTTTGCGTTTCGAAATTTAACAGATTATGGCATAAGGTGAACATTGTCTGTGTGGCTGGTTTAAATTAGGAGAGGGGTTAACCCTGCACCGTAACAGGTTGGGGGCTTTCATCCATGACATGAACAGATTTAGACAGATCCAGTCTGAGATTTGGACAGGTTTGAGGGATGAATAGAAAATAAAGTATATTTAAACATTTGCACATTCGTGTCTGAGATCTTTAAATAAAACGTCCGTGTTTAATTCCGATGACTTGCGTTCGTTTAAATTAAAAGTGAGAGAAATGGCTGTTAAAAAAGTTAAGAGGGGTTTGAAGATGATTTTCAAATTTGCCACGAAATCTTAGATAGAAAGATAAAGGCCAAACTTTTAGAATTAGCCAGGAAGTTAGATTTGGATTTAACCAAGGACAAAAGTAAAGCTGAAATTGTTCGGGAATTTCTCACAAACTAAGATGTGTCAGAAACACAGAAAAGTGCAGTAGAGTGAGAAAAAAACTTAAATTTCAATTGAGGAAAATGCATTTTAAAGGTAAACAAAATGAGAGAAAAAGAGAGAGAGAAGAAACAGAAAGCAAGACAGATCAGAGAGAGAGAGAGAGAAAAGAGAGAAGGAGAAAGTTCTTAGCTGACCAAAACGAGAGAGAATTTGAACTTGAGAAGTTGCGATTTAGTCAGTAAAGTCACATTAAAAAGATGGAGATTAAAAAAGACGGTAGTGTTATATGCAACTATGTCAAAACTCTGCAACATTTTAATGAGAATGATGTTGATGCCTTCTTTCTCTCATTTGAAAAATTGGCCAGGCATTTTGGAGTGGTCCAAGGATTTATGGGTAATGCTAGTTCGGACTAAAGTAGTCGGCAGGGTGAGTGACATATTTTCTCCGCTGTCAGATGAGGGTCACGAGATTCTCAAGACGTCAAACAAGCTCTTTTAAGTGCTCACGAATTGTTACCAGAATCATATAGACAGCACGACAGAAACATAAAGAAGTAATCAGATCAGACTTATGTTGAGTTTGAAAGAATTAAACATAGGCATTTTGATAGATCGATGCTTGCTTTAAAATAGATATGACATATAAGGCTCTATTGGAGATTATTCTGCTGAAGGAATTGAAAAACTCACTTCCAGAGATGATAAGGATTCACGTAGAGGAACAAGAAGTTCAGAAATTGAGAAGTGCAGTAGAATTAGCAGATAAATACATGAGCCAAGCTTCCAAACAGAATTTTGTCCTGTGAAGGTTCGCATTTGGCAGATGTGGAGATGCTACACTGTAAAAGAAACAGTAGCGAATAAGAGTTTACCACAGGTAAAAGAAGATGTCCAAGAAGATATAAAGGAGATGAAAGGCCTCAGGTGCTTTCACTGTAATACAGTGGGACACAGAAAGCAACAGTGCCGGTGGTTTCAGAAGGCCATTGGGAAAAGATGTTTTCACTGCCATAAGAAGGGATATGTCTGGTCACAGTGCTGATCATTAAAAAAGGGACTGTCGGGAAAGATGTGGTAAAAGAAGGTAACCCAGTGGCATTAGTGAAAGTCTTAACGGAAACCCCAACAAGAACCGAAGAGCTGCAGGAAAGTGCACACCCTAGGCAGAGGCTGGGTGTGGAGTTAATACCTCAACTCTGTAAAAAATTCGCCTCTGTGAGTAAACTTTACTCAGAAACAACAAGCGGAGAAGGAGAATAAGTTATAATTTTGAGAGATGTAGGATCTAACCAGTTTCTAATAGTAAGAGATGAGCAAATTTGCAGTAAATCTGATCTGTTACCTGAGAGAGTTATAATTTATGGAACAGATGGACAAAAATTTAGCTTTCCTCTCCATAAAATCAGGTTGGAGTGCCTTCTCAAGTCTGGGGAAGTAACCGTCGGGGTGACTGACAGAGTGTGAGTTCCAGGAATCCAGTTTGTTCTCGAGAATGGTTTAGCAGGGTCCAAGTTGGGAGCGATACCCCTGTTGTGGAGAAGCTCAAGAAGACCAGGAAACTGAGGAGTTAAAAGATAAATATACTGGTATTTTCCCAGACTGTACAGTAACCCGATCCCACTATCATGAGTCACAGCAGGAAGCACAAACTAAAGACAAGATGAAGGAGTTAAGGTTCACTTAGCGGACATCCTGTTTGACGTGATGGTGCAGGGAAAACATGAACAAACCAAGGGACAAAGGTGTTTACTCCTGAAAGGCTAAGGGATTTGCAACAGACAGGCAAGATGATAAAGGATATATATGTGGATGCGTACTCTGAAAGTGAGGCAGAGATATTCCTGAGGATTATTGTCAGAAATATAGAATCCTAAAACGGAAATGGAGACTTTGGCACGTTAGTGCAGAAGAGTAGTGTGCTGAAGTGCACCAGATTGTGTTGCCGGTTGTATAGAGTCAGGAAGTATTACGGTGGCATGTGAACTACCTGTGGGAGGTCACCGAGGGGTACAAAAGACTCAGGCTAAGTGACCAACACATTTTTATTGACCTGGAATGCGCAAAGATATGGTTAGCTTCTGGCAGAAATGTCATACATGTCAAATAGTAGGTAGGCACAGACAGTAATGAAACTAGGACCTCTGTCGCCAATTCCGCCATTCAGAAATCACTTCATGTGACTTATAAATGAGTGACACTCCGGAAAAGTACAGGAGGGAAAGAACTGAAGAAGCAGGTGCTAGTTTCTGCTCCACAGAGTGAGGAATCAATTCCAAATGGTATGGATTTTGATGTGCCTCAAAATATGTTAAAAATGTAGAAGTCCTTGAGTAGTGGGATAGGTTCATAAACAATCTGGCTCAGGAGCATAGAACGCAGTTGAAACGTTTGTTATTGCAATATGAGGGCATATGTAAGAATTATATGGGGAGAACTAATGTCATTGTACCTGAAGTAGACGCATGGAATACTATTCAGATAAATCAACACCCCTATCGGCTTAATCCTCTCAAAGCCACACAGGTCCAGAAGGAGGCGGAGGCTATGCTCAATGACGTCATCATCGAACCAAGCCAGAGTGAGTGGAGCAAGCCGATTATCTTCGTTCCCAAACCGGATGGGACTCAATGATTTTGGTTGGTTTCTTCGAAGGTCAACACTGTTACAAAATCAGACTTATATCCAATACCAACATTGGAAGACTGTATCGAGAAATTTGGACAAGTCAGTTACACCACAATGTTGGATTTGATGCGTAGTTCTGGCGTCAGAGACTGTGAAATAAATTTCTGACTTTAACGCCAAATGGACTGTATCAGTTCAAAGTGATGCCCTTTGGAATGAATAACACACCCAACACATTCCAAAGACCCATGAACAGAGTTGTGCCCTGATTAATAAACTGTGCAATCCATTTGGACGATGTAGTGATCTTTACTAAGTCCTGGAAAGATCACTTCGTACAGTTGGAAAAGCTTTTTGAATAAATACGTGAAACAAAATTGGTGATAAAATTAAACAAA
The DNA here is from genome assembly GCF_004010195.1 of Chiloscyllium plagiosum. Classification (NCBI taxonomy): domain Eukaryota; kingdom Metazoa; phylum Chordata; class Chondrichthyes; order Orectolobiformes; family Hemiscylliidae; genus Chiloscyllium; species Chiloscyllium plagiosum. Next base: position 39,153,974 of record NC_057717.1, read on the forward strand.
ACTGAATTCGCGAAAGCAGACGTGATGTTCTTGGGACGAAACATTAGTCATGGAAAATTGACCCCATGGAACACAAAGACAAAAGTTACCCAGAAATTTCCACGACCAACCTCGAAGAAAAAGGTGCTTTGCTTCTTAAGAGTCAGCGGATTCTATCGGAAATTTGTTCCAAACATCAGCAGTGTAGTGGCACCATTAACCAATTTGCTGAAGAAGAACACAAAGTTTTGATGGACAGAACAATGCCAGGAGGCATTCGACCATAAGAAAGAAATATTGACCACCAAACCAGTTTTAGAGAAACCAAACGTTTCAAAACCTTTCAAAGTTGCCATCGACACTAGTGACATAGAAGCTGGAGCTATACTGTTACAGGATGATGAGATGGGATGGTACTTTTCAAAGAAACTCAACATGCACCAGAGAACATGTTCCATGATTGAGAAAGAACTATTGAGTTTGGCACGAGTCTTACGATATTTTAATGTGTACTCACAAACAGCGTGTTGGAGACGGTTGTGTACACGGATCCCAATCTGCTTATATTCTTTGAACATTTTAAAGCCTATTTCATTGTCGTCTTAAGTTACAGACGTAGAATGTCGTAAGATTGTAATCACAGATGCGTTCTCACAGATTTAACTGATAAAGTTTAGACGTGATTTGCATTTATCCAATGTAAAATATGGGAAAAGTTAAGGTGATCTTATATTTCAGATATCTGTATGTTATGGTAATGTGTTTAAAGAATAGAAAAAACAATTGAAACAATGTTTTCACTATGATGCTTCTTTTTAGAGAGAGAAGGTGTTATGAACGTGTAAAGGGTATTGTACCTTTAAGAGAGTTGAAGGATTTACAAGCACAGTGAGTTCTGGAAAATTTAGAATGTAACATTTGGTTCAGCAGCTGGCAGTACCTGGGATGCTATGAGACAAAAAATAAAATCAAATTTGTTCAATCCTTTTAAATTATGTCCCAAGAAACTAAACTACAATCGAGTTTAAATTTGGCATTTAGCAATATTATAAAAAAAATGAAATGACCCGATGCTTTGTGGTATGAAGTTGTAAATGAAATTGACCAGATCGGGGAGAACTGCCACGCCACCAACATCTGCAGACTGCCCGGAGAATAGCTCTCTTAAATTCATCTATATGTATCAATGACCTGTGAAACAGAAACACTACGGAGAATAAAAGAAGACAGAGGAAGATACAAAGAGAAGATTCGACAGCTGGCAGGTTGTAAATTGTGTCTGCTTTGGTAAATCTTAATTGGGGGATTTATCGGACCAGTATTGTAGAAGAGAAAGTAAAAGATAGGTCAGAGAAAGGAGGTGCAAATAGTTGTTAGGTAATTATTCCCTGATAGACTTAAAAAAATGTTATTTTTTACTTTAAATACTGACCTTTAGGATGGTTCTTGGCCTTCCGAAATTTTATAGATTACAGCACGGGCTAAATCTTTTCTGTCTTGCAAGTTTAGATTTGCGTGCGGGATGGGGGTGGTGGTGGGGTTTACCCCGTGTTGTAACACTTTAACTCTGATTTCTCTGCAAAGATGCTGCCAGACCTGCTGAACTTTTCCAGCACATTCCTGTCTTAGATTTCTGGTTTATGAAGTCTGCGGTTCTCTTGACTTTCTTATGTGTATCATTGGTGGCCTTGGCTGAAGTGCTGGAGGACAGGAAGGCAGCTAATGTTCATATATTATTTGTAATACGGCTGCAAGGAAAACCCAGGGAAGTCCAGACCAGTGAGTTTGACGTCAAAGATGGGTGAGTGTATGTAAGAAATTCTGAGAGGCAGGATTTACATGCATTTGCAAAGGCAAGGACTGATTAGGGATATTCAGCACGGCTTTTTGTCTGGGAATCCATGTCTCACAAACTAGATTGCAGTTTTTGAAGAGGTGATCGGAAAGCTAGATGAAGTTAAAGCAGCATGCGTTGTCTATGTGGACCTCAGTGAGGCCCAACAATGTTCCTCATGGTAGCCTGGTTCATAAGGTTACATCACAGGGGATCAGTGAGAGCTAGCCAATTAGACACAAAATTGACTTGACAGTAGGAGGGAGATGATGCTGGGAGAGATTTGTTGTCCAAATTGGAGGCTCGTGACCAGTGGTGCGCCACAAGGAACAGTCTGATGCTGTTCATTGTTTTTGTAAATGATTTAGATGAGAATATAGGAACCATGGATAGTAAGTTCGTGGACAAACCCCACACAATTGATGTTAATAGTGGACAGTAAAGAAGGTTATTATAGAGAACAATGAGATTGTGATCAACTGGGAAATTGGGCTGAGGATTGGCATGTAGAGCTTCATGGTGATAATTGTGAGGTGTTGCTTTTTGTTAGACAAACTAGGGCAGTATTTATACAGTTAACGGTAGGGCATTGGGGATTGTATTCGAGCAGAGAGACCCAGGGTGCAGGTACATGGTTCCTTGAAAGTGGAGTCGCAGATAGACAGTGCTGTGAAGAAGGCGTTAGGCACACTTACCTACATCAGTCAGAGCACTGAGTACAGAAATTGGGACATCATGTTGTGGCTGTACAAGGCCATATTTGGAGTACTGAGCACAATTATTGTCGCCCTGCTGTAGGAAGGATGTTTTAACCTGGAAAGGGGACAAAGTATTTAAAATGATGTGACGGAGACGGGAGGTTTTGAGATATATGGAGAGGCAGGGATTTTGTTCCTTTTGCGTAGGAGGCTGAGGGGTGACCTTCCAGAGGTTTATGAAATCAAGAATGACTTGGATAGGATAAATAGACAAGGTCTTTATCCCAGGGTCGGGGTGTCCAAAATCAGAGAGGAAAAGTTTAAGGTGAGAGGGAAGAGATTTAAAAGAGATTTAAGGGAAGCTGTTTCTCACAGAGATTCGTGTATATATGTAGCGAGCTGTCAGAGGAAGAGGTATTGATTAGTGCAATTACAACAATTGAAAGACAATCTGATGTGTACACGAATATGAAAGGTTTGGAAGTTTAGGAAACCTGGTGAGCATGGATGAGTTGGGCCAAAGGGTATGTTTGCATGTTGTATGACTCTAAGAGTCTATGACTCGAGAACTCCTCTTTCATCACTAATTCTACATTGCACTCAATTATTTTCCAAGTCAAAACTCCTCTGTAAATACTTTCAATGATACAACTCGCTGAACTTTCTTAAATACAGAATTCCTGGCATGGTTGTGGTGCTGTACACCACAGCAGTAGCAGCAGCTGAAACAGCATTATATTCAGACACAATCTGAAACTTTTTGACTGGGATAATCCCTTAGTCGACCATTTCCACCAAGCTGACAACTCTGACATCTCCCTGGAATGCTATGTCCAGTTCTCAAAGAGAGAAATATTTACAATCTGACTAATTATCACACCATCAGTGTTTTCACAAAAGTCAAATTAGTGGTTGTTTTTTTTCTGACAGAGCTGTCAAGCAGCACAGAAATAACCTGCTCAGTGTGGTATCTGATAGGTCCCCATGAGGAGATGGTGCTGTTGTGGAAATGTCACTGGATTACTAATCCATACCAGGTTGATGCTCTGGCAGCCGGTGGATTAACACAATTAATAAAATATCAAGAATTAAAATCTGGTGTCAGTAACAGTGACCTTGAAGCCAATGTCGATTGTAAACATCTATTTCCTTCCCCAATGTATTTCCAGGAAGTGAATCTCCCGTGCTTTCCTGGACTGGCCTAAAAGTGACTCCAGACACAGGACTTGTGATAAACTCTTCAATGGTCTCTAAAACAGACAAGCAAGACACTCAAATGTATCAAACTGCTCCGAGGCTTGGAAGGATAAAACCGACAGAAAACTCGGTATCGGAAAAGGGAATGGGAAACACAGTCCTGTTGACACTGCAGAGACATCCTTCTTAACATCTGAGATCCTCTGAAAGCTGTACTCCAGCTGTCTCCTGATCCCTTTAGTGTCAGAAATCCTTATTTATATTCAATGTCCTGGATTCCACAGCCTTATGTGGGAGAGAATTCCCCAGGTTCATCAGTCTGTGAGTGCAGACATTTATTACCATCTCAATGCAGAGTGACCTGCCTGCACCTAATACTGTGGCTCCTTGTTTTAGACGTCCAAGCCAGTGGAATTGCCATCCCTGCTTCCAATATGTCTCGCCCAGTCTGGGTTTTATATATTTCATTGATATCTCCATTCGTTTTCCTAAAGGCAATGGATTACAGGCCCATTCCAGTCAATGCAAGAGCTGCCCCACAACAAGCCAGTGATCCGAGAGATCAGTCTGGTCATCCTTCACTGCCCTCCCTCAATGTTAGGTTTGTTCTTTATGAGGTACGGAGACCAAATCTGCACACAATACTGCACAATATTCGAGATGGGGTCTCACCAAGCCCTGTACAGCTGCAGTAAGACACCCTTACTCTTGGACTTAAATCTCCCTGAAATGAAGGTCAACACAACATTTATCTTCCTAACTGCTTTCTTTCTTGCAATATTGCTGTCACCAACTGGTGTACAAGGAGATCCAGGTCATTTTCAATGTTACAGGTCTCCTCTTGTTGGGTCTGTGTTCACTGGTCAGTGTGCCAATACCATTCCAAATATTGACTTCTGGGTTCAGAACCCACTGCCCTGCATGGTCCTCAGAGGGCTGCACAGAAGAAACAAAGACAGAACATCAACATGTTTCAACGAATCCCTTTTCAAATGATAGGTTGCTGTTCTATTGTTCCCACCAAAATACACACCTTCACATCCACCCCCATTGCTCTCCATCTGCCACGTATTTGCCCATTCACTCCACTTGTCTCAATCATCTTGTATCTTTTCTACATCCTCCTCACCCACACACAATCCGACCTCGTTTAGTGCTTGCAGCAGTTTTGGAAATATTGCATTTTATTCCCTCAACTAAATGTTTGACATGCATTGGGAACAGCTGAGACCCAAGCACCGATCCTTGCGGCACACCATGTTCCTTCCACTTCGAAACATATGGCTTTATTCATGTTCACTGTTTCCTGTCAGCTCTCCTATTCTGAAACCATGTTGATATTTTAGCCCGTCCTGTAACATCTAATTTTGCATACTAGGCCAGAGTCTGTACCAAGATCTTTCTGAAAATCCAAATGCATTGCATCCATTGCTTCTCCATATGTATCAACCATTAATTTTGTCAAGTATGAATCCCATTTCACGTTGACCATTACATAAAATCTATGAGCATAAATAAAATCAGGGCTGATCATTACATGGCCTCAGCTCCACGTACCCGTCCGCTCTCCATAACCCAATGTTCCTTTAATGCTCAAAACATTATCTATCTGAGCTTCAAAAACATTCAATGATAAAGCCTCAACTATTTCACTGGGCAGGGAATTCCACTGATTCACAACCTTCTTGGTCCAGAAGTTCCTTCCGAATGCAGTCCTAAATCTGCTCCACCTAATTTTGAGATTTTGCCCTCTTGGCCAAGTTTCGCCTGCTACTGGAAACATCCCCTCTATTTATATCCTATTTATTCCAATCATAATCATATATGTTTCTATCCGATCCTCTCACATAATTTCAAATTCCAATCAATATATAATTCCAGTCTACTCAGTCTCTCCTCATAAGCCAACCCCCTCAACTCCAGAACCAACCAAGCGAAACTCCTCTGCATCCATTGTAGCCAAAACATCCTTTCTCAAGTAGGGAGACTAAACCTGCACACAGTATTGCAGGTATGACCTCCCCAGCACCCTGTATAACTGCAACATAACCTCCCTGTGTTTAAATTCAATCCTTTTCGCAATGAAGGACTCATTTCCATTTGCCTTGTTAATTATTTGTTGCACCTGCAGGTCAACTTCTGTGATCCATGCACAAGGACATCCAGGTCCCTCTGCATAGACGCATGCTGCATTTTTTACCACTCAAATAATAGTCTTTTTTTACTGGTATTCCAGTAAATGGATGACTTCACATTTATTATAATTGTACTTTGCCCACTCACTTATAATATTTATGTCCCGTTGTAAAGTTTATCAGTCCTCTGCACACTTTGCTCTGCCACTCATTTTAATATCATCTGCTATCGCTGAGTCACTACACGTGGTCCCCAACTCCAAAACGCCGATGTAAGCTGTGAATAATTGCGGTCCCAGCACCGATCCCAGAGGCACACCACTAGTCACTGATCAATAACCAAAGAATTACTCATTTATTCCCACTCATTATTCCAATCATAATCATATATGTTTCTATCCGATCCTCCCACATTATTTCAAATTCCACTCAATATATAATTACAGTCCACTTAGTCTCTCCTCATAAGTCAACCCCCTCAACTCCAGAACCAACCTAGCGAACCTCCTCTGCATCCAATCCCCTATCCATGCTAATACATTACTCGTGATGCCATGCATCTTTACTTTACGCAGCAGCTTTTCTTGGTGGCACTGTGCCGAATGTCTTTTGTTAATCTCGGTACACCACATCTACTGGGTCTCCGTGGTCATAATGTCTTCATAGATTTCTAGTAAATTAGTTCAGCATAACCTGTCTTTCATGAACTAATGCAGTGTCTATCAAACGGGAAAATTTCTACCTAGATGCATGCTATTTTTGCCTTGATTACAGGTTGACGTATTTTCCCCACTGCACATGTTAGGCTAGCCAGTCTATCTTTCGCCACATTTTTCCTACTTCCCTTTTTAAACAGTGGTGCCTGATTTCCTGTTTTCCAATTTGCTGGAACTGCATCAGAGACAGGTGAATTTAGAAAAGTTTCCACAAATGCATTTGCTATTTCTCCCACCATTCTGTTAGTACCCTGGAATGCATTGCATCAGGTCCTGGAGACTTACATACATTCAGATCCATTAGCTTGCCCAACACTATCTCTATCGTGGGAATGGTTGCTTCCAGGTCCTCACCTACCTTCCTCCCTTTGACAATTACTGGCATATTATTGGTGTCCTTCACTGTGAAGACCGACTAAATATCTGTTCCATTCCTCGGCATTTCCTCATATCCCATTACTGAAACCCCTTTCTCACCCTCTAAAGTACTAATGCTTACTTGAGCCACTCTTTTCGTTTTATATATTTATAGAATCTTTTGCTATCTGTCTTTATACTCTGATGTTTCTTGATAGTTTTTTTGTTGCTCTTTTGACCTTTAAAGTTTTCCCAATCTTCTAGTTTCGCACTGGTCTTTTCCATTATTGATGCCATTTATTTTAATTTGATAGCCTTCCTTATTTATTGAGACATCCATGGCAGCTTATCCTTTTTTCCTACAGTCCTTCCATTTCACTGTTATATGCTGTTGCAGAGCACTTGGAAACATTGCTTTGAAAGCCATCCACTATTCATATATAGTAAAGTATTTGCTTCCAATTAACTTCCCTCATCCTATTGTTGTCTACTTTGTTGAAGCACAGGACCCTGTTATTGGACTTTACCTTCTCACCTTCCATCTCTAATCTAAATTCAACCATACTTTCAGTCCCAATAATTTCTCCCAAAGCATTTATTTATTAATTTCATTCTTTTTCTCTTGAGACTTAGGCTTTCCAGTCTTCAGAGGAAGATTTGATTTCTTTTCTTCTGTGAAGACATAACTGAAATAATTGCTTCATAGTTCTGCTATTGCTCTGTTCTCTCTTCTCCTTCCTCTGGGTTCAGACTGCAACGAAACTGCTCTTGTTTACTCTTACCTTTTCCATTGACAGTTCACTCGAATAATTCTTGTCAATATTCTCTTCAGAAACCCATCAATTCATGTCCACACCTTACTTGTTGGGGGAGAGGATTAGCTAACCAGTAAAAACCATGATATGGAGTCGCTGGTTTTGGACTTGGTTGGACAAGGTCAAAACGCAAACGACACCAGGTTAGAGCCCAGTGGGTTTATTTGTAAACACAAGATTTCATTGCGCTTCTCCTTCATCAGGTGTAAGAGAGAGGAAGACCTTAAACACAGAAGTTATAAGGAAAAGATTAAAGGGTTGTACAACTTGTGCACATGAATTGTCGACACAACTGAGATGGCTCTTAAATACTTAATCAGTTAGAAAGGGGATGCAAATTTGATTGATTATTATGCAAATCGCAGAATTTATTTCGAGTCACTGCCTGGAGATACTTTCAGGTAAATGAAGTAACACTTGCCGTCAGACAATGTATTCTAAGCGTGAGAACTTGTTTGGACGCTGTCTGTGTCCTCCCCTGGAGTCAGTTTGGAATTATTTACAAATTCGGAGTTTATAAAATATCACACTGACTGGCTGAATACAAATTGTGTGTTCTTGGAACAAAATAAAATGCATCTGCAAATACAAATGCAAATTTTCCCCGCAGATTTACATGTGCATGCGTGTGTGTGCGTATGTGGGAGAGAGGGGCGTGTCTGTGTGAAGGGGAGAGAGAGAGAGAGAGACTGCGTGTACGTGCGAGAGAGAGAGGGGGATTGTGTGTGTGAGTGCAGGAGTGAGAGAGAGAGAGGCTGTGTGTGCACGCGTGCGTGTGACAGAGTGGAGTGTCCGTGCGTGCATGTGAGAGAGGGAGAGTGAGAGTGTGTGTGGAGCGGATAGGGAGAGTGTCCATTAGTGTATGTAACGGGGAGAAAGTGAGAGTATGTGCTTGTCCAGGCGAAAACACAGACAGGTACAGCACATCCCTCTCCCTATCCGCTCCACACACACTCTCACTCTCCCTCACACACACTCCGTGGATTCAGACCGTCACCTCTCTGCAGCTTCTGCCCCATTTGGTGTTCATGTTACAGACCCAGCTGCAGTAACTACAGTACCCATGCTCTATCCAGAGTTAGGTAAACAAATCCTCAGGTCTCCCTGAATGTCTGAGGCAGCTCACAGCACAACCTCCAGCAAACCATCCCCAGCCCCTCCACTAACTTTTCAATAACAGGAGTAAGACAGAATCCGCTCTGCTACAAGTTAGATGCCTGTTCCTTTATAATTTTACTCCAGGATTTTCCTCGTGTAACTGACCACACGATCAACTGAGAGAGACAAACAGAGGCGTTCTGTGGACAGGCCCATACCAAGTTTCAAACACGTGAATCAGAGCTGCTGGAAAACACCTGTCCATGGGACACATCGGGAAGTGAACGGCAGCCCAACATACACCATTTCAATGTTTCTGAGCTTCACCATGCCAGCACTCAATGCACGAGGGAGTCAAAAACTAAGGTCAGAGAAAGATACAGGAAAAAAAAACAAATAATTTATTAACTGATAAATTGCTGAAAATATGGAAAGGGAGATGGGCGGATTGGAATAATGGGATAAGGGAGACAATGGTTGGTCCAATCCCAAGGAAGCAAACATTGAATGGAGACATCAACAGGTCCGCTAGAATGGTCCATTGCCTCAAATTCTGAATCTGCCTCACAGAACCAGCCCAGACACCATAAACTGGAGTAAAGTAACGGCTAAAATGGAGAACTGTGCAGGCTTTCCAAGACGTCACTACCTATTTCCCAAGTTCTCTAGCTTCCAGATCCTCCTGCCCAGTAAATACTGATACAAAATATTCGTTCAGTACCTCCCCCATTTCCTGTGATTCTGCACATGGGCAAAGTTGCTGATCTTTAAGGATGTCCTATTCTCTCCACAGTTACTCTTCGTTCTTGACGTATTTATAGAAATCCTTTGGATTCTCCTTAACTCTTTTTGCCAAAGCTGTCACATACACCCTTTTATGTTCCCAATTTCCCTCTTAAATATACTCTTGTTGCCTTCAGACTCTTCTAGTAATTCACTTTAAATCAGGAATTAAGAGGCTAATGATGACCATTCCGATTGTCGGGAAAATCCATCTGGTTCACTGACATGCTTTAAGGAAACAAACTGCCGTTCTTACCTGGTCTGGCCGTCAAGTGACTCCAGACTCACAGCAATGTGGTTGACTGCTAACTGCCCTCTGGACAATTAGGGATGGGTAATAGATGCTTGCCTAGCTAGGGACGCCTTCATCCCGTGAATGAATTAAGAAAATAAATCACAATTCCTGCTGTCTATACCTGACATATGCTTCCCAACTGACCCCCGTTTCTGAGAATATCTGTCCCAATCGAATTCATACTTAATATCATCAAAATTGGTTTTCAACAGTTTAGAACTTTAAGTTTTAGATGTGGTTCATCCTTTTCCATCTATATTTTAAAACTAATAGATTTGTGATGACTTACCATATAGTTCCCCCCCCCACACACGATACCTAAACCACCCCCTCCACACTGCCTTATGTCCCAAGGTTAAGATGACGTTTAACTCCTTCTCTGTGATTCAGAGCATTGGTCAAACTGCTGCAGCGTTGTAACTGGGATTGGGGTCAGCAGAGTCTTCGACTCATTGGGTTGAATCTAACAATAATTTGTCTAAGTGACATTTTCATTGTGTGTGACAGAGGGATTTTCTGCACGAAGCTGAACTAGTTTCCTGGTGGTATCTTATCTAAGTTAACTAATTATGGACCCACCTCACCTCATGGTATCCCGCTCATTCAATGCTAGCCCGATTCTCCCACCCATCATGGCTGCAGGTACTCAGCATCAAACGTATATACCTGGATATTCCGTGATCCCTGGCACTGGTGCCATCTTTAAAAGGCCAATGGGCAAACGGTTTAGCGTTCTCTGTTTTGAGCTGCCCTGCACAGTTTACCCCGAGCTTGGCAGATAATTGGCAATTGCACCACGGTTTGTCGGCAGGGGCACAGAGGTCCTGGTGGATGGGTTAGTACAGATTTTATTTTTCAAAAGAAGAATAGGTGTGTTTCCTGGGGAATTAATTGTGGTGTGGGAAATTGCCGAAATTCTCAAAGTGTCTCTGCTGTCATGATCGTGTTCGCCTCCTGCGTGGAAAATCGCAAGCAGCTCAATTGTTGCTTTATGTCCAGGCTAGTTTAGTTTTTTTCTGGAACCGAATGGAGACTGCTTTTCACCGCTTCTTTGAAACAAAGTACTGTGGTGATTCGATTCGTCGTAATTTGGTTTTCTGGCCAATGGGAAAATACTTCCAATGAATTTCGATGTAATATGTTATGAATTTCTCCTATTTCCTACATTTCCGTCCTGGAGATATCGGAAGGGAAAGGTTATCTAATCGAGACTGTGATTGGTGAAATTCACTTTTTATGGCCCACTCTTATTATATTCTTTCTTTCTCTCTTTTCAGCATTGTCTGGGAAGTGGTGGTGCACTAAGGCTGCAGTATGTTTGAAAGAGAAGTTTGGAATTGCCCTGTTGTTAGTTGTGAGATTACTTTAGAACTCATGCCCTCGGACTGTCTCACATTTAGCATTCCTGTTCAAAAAAGGGAAAAAGGGAATAGGGATAACCCCGGGAATTACAGTCCAGTTAGTCTTACTTAGGTGCTTGGTAAAGTAATGGAAAGTGTACTGAGGGATATGATTTATGAGTATCTAGAAAGACGCTGCTTGATTAGGGACAGCCAGCACGGATTTGTGAAGGGTAGGTCTTGCCTTACAAGTCTTATTGAATTCTTTGAGGAGGTGACCAAGCATGTGGATGAGGGTAGAGCAGTGGATGGAGTATACATGGATTTTAGTAAAGCATTTGATAAGGTTCCCCATGGTAGGCTTATGCGGAAAGTCAGGAGGCATGGGATAGAGGGAAATTTGGCCAATTGGATAGAAAACTGGCTAACCGGTCGAAGTCAGAGAGTGGTGGTAGATGGTAAATATTCAGCCTGGAGCCCAGTTGCAAGTGGAGTTCCGCAGGGATCAGTTCTGGGTCCTCTGCTGTTGGTAATTTTTATTAATGACTTGGATGAGGGAGTCGAAGGGTGGGTCAGTAAATTTGCAAATGATACGAAGGTTGGTGGAGTTGTGGATAGTGGGGAGGGCTGTCGTCGGCTGCAAATGGATTTAGATATGATGCAGAGCTAGGCTGAGGAGTGGCAGATAGAGTTAAACCCTGCCAAGTGTGAGGTTGTCCATTTTGGAAAGACAAATAAGAATGCGGAAAACAGGGTTAACGGTAGGGTTCTTAGTGAGGTAGAGGAACAGAGGAATTGTGGGGTCTATGTTCATAGATCTTTGAAAGTTGCCACTCAGGTGGATAAAGCTTGTAAGAAGGCCTATGGTGTATTACCGTTCATTTGCAGAGGAATTGAATTCAAGAGTCGTGAAGTGATGTTGCAACTGTACAGGACATTGGTTAGGTCACATGTGGAGTACTGTGTGCAGTTCTGGTCGGCTCACTTTCGGAAAGATGTGGAAGCTTTGGATAGGGTGCAGAGAATATTTACGAGGATGTTGCCTGGAATGGAGAATAGGTCGTATGAGGATAGGTTGAGAGTGCTAGGCCTTTTCTCATTGGAACGGCGAAGGATGAGGGGTGACTTGATCGAGGTTTATAAGATGATCAGAGGAATAGATAGAGTAGACAGTCAGAAACTTTTTTCCCCGTGTACAACAGAGTGTTACAAGGAGACATAAATTTAAGGTGAAGGGTGGAAGGTATAGGGGAGATGTCAGGGGTGGGTTCTTTACCCAGAGAGTGGTGGGGGCATGGAATGCGCTGCCTGTGGGAGTGGTAGAGTCAGAATCCTTGGTGACCTTTAAGCGGCAATTGGATAGGTACATGGATGGGTGCTTAAGCTAGGTCAAATGTTCGGCACAGCATCGTGGGCCGAAGGGCCTGTTCTGTGCTGTATTGTTCTATGTTCTCTGTTCTATGCTTCGCTGTGTCTGAAAATGCGTTTGGTTTGCCAGTTTTGTTTGTGTTCCGTGTTAAATGTTTTCTGTTTTGCGATTCGCTCAATACATTACGAGTTAACAGGGTTTCTGAGGTAAATTCCAGCAGCAAAAATCCTCAACTAAGGATCTGGGAAAATTTCACGGAGTATGGTCAGTCGGAGCAAAAGTAAGGAAGTCGTTCGTTTCTGCAGTATTTCACAATACTACCTTTCCCGTGAGCAGTCGAACAGCCTAAATAATTGTGCCACAGCCAGCGATGTCAAGCTCAGCTAAAAGTAATCCTTTAAAGCCGGTGTTAGAAACACAACGTTATTGGGGTACACCTCGTGGAAAAAGAGTCTTCGGTGTATCTCGTCCATGCTCACCACATAGGGAAAATTAAACAAGTCTCGTTCCCCAGCATTTGGCCCCAATCCCTCTAGACCCATCCTATCCAGAAACTCATCCGATTACCTTTGCAAGTTTCCATGTGTAATCGCCTCCTCCACTTCCTCTGGTAGCTCATTCTAAACACGCACAACCTTCTTTGTGAGAAATGTGCCTCAGGTCCTTTGTAGCTTCAGCCCACTCTCCTAAAACCTGTGCTCTCAAGTTTTCAACTCTCCCCAGTTTGGGTAAAATACTTAAATACTCAGTTTACAACACTTCCACAAGATCATGTCGTAGCCGTTACGATGCAGGGAATGTTGTCCCAGCCTATTCCAGCTCGACTTACGGTCCAAGCATTGACGAAGTCCTTGTCAATATTTTGTCAACAATTTCACGTGTCTGTTTTAATTTTTTCAAGATGTCAATTACGCCGGACAACAACGAGCACTTGGAAACAGAAAGGTGAAGCGCAAAACGGCTTCAAATATCACTGCTGGACACACGGAGCCGCGGCAAGGCCGGCCAGGACTTGTTTTTTTTTAGTGCATTGGTTATTACGTTCGCTTTAAGCGCGAAAAGTTCCCCTGTTCTAACGCGGGCATAAACGACTTTGTCTATCATTTGCCGCCTTTGTCATAACGAGAATTGAGCTTTCTTGCTTGCTTTCCCATCTGCAAATTTGCCTTCAAATTTGCTTGAACAAATCTGCTCTCGTAGTGAAATGTAATGCAATTCCATTTCATTACTGTGCAATGCATTGTAAAGTTTTTCTGTAACCCAGTTCTGATCATTTACCATTCTGTTTGCGAGTGTAGTTACCGCGTTCTGATCCTTCCACGAAAAGCAGTACCGCATTTGCATTCCTTGCGCAGGCGGCCCGGCTCAAAGCCAAGGAAGACGCAGATGCTCTGCTTTCACAGTGTACCACCGATTCCTGAACTAGTCTGTCTGTCAAATGTACCCCAAAGTCGTCTCTGAAAGGCCTCATTTGGAAGCTGTCTATCATTATTCAACGTGCGAGAGTTGGCACCAGAGGTCCTGAATCATGTTTTGGAGCAGTTCGCACATTAGTGGCTCATTCAATCAGCAACAGCAATGAAAGAAATTACACTCTCAGAGGAACCTCTGGACCTGTGCTTTCATAGCGTATCTCGTATTAACGTGCGCTCCGAGATCTAAGCCACGTTGGAACTGAAACGGAGGAAGCGACAGAGAGACTGCAGAATGACATCACATCCATTTGGTTTTCTTTCAATCACTGAGGAATAGGAAAATGTAAAAGGGGAGAGCGAGTGGAGAAGTGAGGCAGTTGCAGCTCTGGTGAAATTCCTTCTTTGTGATTCACTCAGCAACCAGAGATGTGAAGGTGACTCAGGCGTGAGAGCGCTTCATTTCGAGAACAAAAAGCACTCAAGTGCAATTCGCACTTCTTTGACACATTCCGGGGTGGGGTGAGGTAATTCCCTTTTGACTTATGTTAGTATGTTTAGAAACTGCCTTTTAGATTGAGGTGAACAGAAACTGCATTTCTAATAAGCACCATGGCATTTAGCAAAATTTATTGAGTCGCTTCTCGTCGATTCCCACACAGGTTTCCAACTCAGTTGGTATCCATGAGGCTCATGTCCAGGACTGAGCATCTCTGCAGCAAATTGCACGGTTAAGGTAAAAGACAAGGAAAGTGGCATCTCGAACTGGCCCCGAGGTCAGAGCTTCCTCACAATGTGATCTGTCCTTCCAGGATTGTAATGCTACCTCCGGTTTTAAGGTGGAGTACATTCTTTGGGAATCTTAATCTGCAAAACAGACACAGTGACTGAAACTATGCTGCACGGTATGATGTGGAACACGGCCTGCTCAGCTTTGTGCATTTTTCCTGTAGTCCGGTGTGTTTCGTGGTCCGTGTAAACGTGAAAGTTCTCCTGTTTCGAGCAATGGGCGGAATCATTTAGTAAAGCAAGAATCGAAATTGCAGTAATGTCAAGCAACTCATGGTTATTTTATCAAGTCATGACGGAACAACATTCTCATCCTCGCATATACATTTGTAGCTGGAAATATTGTCAGAAGATAGATTTCAGCTTTCCATTGAGTTTTGTGAGGTTTGATGAGCTATCATTATCTGCTGCGAAATTGATATTGTAGTCGGGCACATCCCAGCTGCTATGCGAGGAAGGCATGGTTCGCGGAATGCTTTCCCTGTGAATTTTCTTCTGTTGTTTTGCAGGAGCACAATTGGAAATGTATGAAAATGGCGGTGCGCGCGGGTGTAATAGTAGCCGAGCGACGGCGATGGATCCAGCTTCCAGTCTCTTAGGAGGCGTCGTTTCCAATCCCCCCACTGCCATTTCTTCGGGAAAACAACAAAGCTGCAGCGTGTTTAAGTGCCGTATTCAAATTTTAAAAAAGTCCTGGTCGATTTGCTTCTTGGAGAAATAACGGCGGTGTGAGAGAGTGCAGACTCTCTCAAAGGGGTTCGCCTCTGACATGTATAATCGCAAGCCGCTCTATTGCTGCTGTTTTTTTTTCAGGCAAGTTGAGTTTTCACTGAAACCGAAGAGAGACTGTTATTTCATTGCTGTTGTGAAACAAAGTCCTACCGTGACTCTACCCGCCGTTATTTAATGTTATGGCGAATGGGAAAATGATTCCAATGAATTGCGATGTCATATGTTCTTAAATTTCTCCCCCTTCCTTCATTTCTGTCCTGGAGACGGCGTAAGCGAAATGTAATCTAATCGAGAGTGTGATTGGTGAAATTCACTTTTTATGGCCCATTCTCATTGTGCTCTTTCTTTCGATCTTTTCAGCACTTTCTGGGACATGGCAGTGCACGAAGGTTCCAGGATGTTTGAAAGAGTAGTTTGGAATTGCCCTGCTGTTAGTTGTGAGATTAGTATATGGCTCATGCACCTGGTTGTGCCCGCCAGAATCTCCCCTCACCCTTCCTGTCCCTCTCCGCTTCCGGATATCAACTACCCCTTTATCCTTCACCCATTCTCTGGTGGGTGGCCGTTTCGTCTGTCAATTTCACTGTCCAGCTTCTGCCCCCCGGGAACGAGCATCAATATATCCTCCACTCATGGATTCACATCTGGCGTTCATCTCCCCACTGGCCATCACTGGCAGATATTTACCAGACCACAGGGTGTTGCAGAGGACATGCAACTCAGCGCAGAGCAGGCTGCACTGGCCTGCAAAGACCTAAAAGCAGTCCCACACAATTCCCTTATAACTAAGAACACGTGGCACCCCAAAGATCTCACAACCATGATGGGGCATGTCGCACAACCAACAATACATTTCACATCATTTAGGCAAGACAGACCCCTTCGTCGAGCATGCACTGATTGGAAAGGGCGAGTTTTGTGTGCGCTATGGGCACAGTAATAGAGCCATGCAGGCTAGCTGTTGTCTGCCTAATAAAATACAGTTACACTCCGACAGGGAGCAATCTGCCATCAATACTATAATACCCGTATCACCCGCAGCAGTACTGGAATCAAACCAGTTATTGAATCACCTCTGCAACAGGGAATCCTCGTGCCCACACCTCATGCAACGCTCCTTCCTTAACTATCCCGAAGCATGGAAAATCATGAAAATTGTGCTTTGTGCAAGATCATAGGGCTGTCAGTGCCACTGTTGTTCCCTGCTTCCCAGTAGTCCAGGACACAAATGCTCTCCTGGTCAGTACATCCGCCTCCTGCACCTGATATTCTTGTAATCGATCTTTGCTCAGCCTCACTCGCCATTAAGTTGATCCCTGAAACTTTATGTTTTTACATATGGCGGCTGCCAAAATACATGGCCCGGCTTTCCCCAAGGATATTCGGCGAGCCTCAAATTTATGCTGCTGCAGTATACCTCACCCTGTCTACCCTTCACCTACCATGCCACAGCACGTGCCTCCAGTATGCGGATGGCTTGCTGTTGGCTGCCACCTCCGCTACTCCATGCAAGCAGTTTACTGCAGCCTTGCTCTGCAGTCTGGCACAGGATGGGCAAAGGGTGTCTATCAAGCCCAGAGTGTCCTCAGAGCACTGTCCAAGGAGCAATTGGGTGTCATCACCCAGCTTCCCCTAACTGCCACGAACAGGCTGCACAAGTGTTTCTGGAGCTGGTAAGCTACTGCAGCCCATGGATTCCCGTCCATTGTGCTATTGATGCACGTCTGCGGGAGGCAACTTCCCCTAAACAGCCAGCCAGAGTGAAGTGAACATCCGAAATGCAACGGGCATTCACTGAACTGAAGCAACAAATAATTTCCACTCCTGCTCTGACAGTCTCTGATTACTCACAGTGCTTCTATCTTTATGTAACCAAGCTAGACAGGTTCGCGCCTTGCATTTTAACACAGCTTCATGGGGATCTCCATCGCCCTGTTGCATTTTGTAATGTTTAGTTATCACCTGTTATGAGAGGAATGCTGGCATGTTTGTGTGCCGTGGCAGCAGCCACAGTAACAGTGGATAAGGCCACCCCCAGTGTGCTAGATCACTCGTGTACTGTTTTGGTCCCACTATCGCTCTCCCTGCTGCTTCATTCAGCAGCAATCCAGCACCGTACTGCAACTCTGAGAACTGGTCATGAGGTCACTTTGTGATCTCGGCAAACCTTTACCTACACCGCGCCCTAGCTTTGAACACTGCCACCCTAATTCCGCTCAACTAACATGATTCTGCAGACAACAACTGCTTGGACCCTGGTTCAGCATTCCTGACAAAGGGCTTCTGCCAGAAACATTGATTTTCCTGCTTCTCGGATGCTGTCTGACCTGCTGTGCTTTTCCAGCACCATTCTCATGTATACTCTGATCTCCATCATCTGCAGTCTTAACTTTCGCCTGGTTCAGCAGGTGTCCTGACTGGTCTGAGAAAACCCTGACCAGATTCTTTTCAACAGCAGCTCTTCCTTCCGGCCATCAGACCTATACACATTATCAGGCCAAGCCATCTGCACTCCCTTCACCACTCTCGAATGAGCTGCTTTACCAGATGGGGTGGCCACACGGGCGGCAGAGCTCTTTGCTCTCATTAGAGCCTGCAACATAGCACAGGGTTGCACAGCCAATATCTACACAGACTCCAGATGTGCCTTTGGAGTCGTTCAGGACTTGGGCGTAATATGGAAACAGAGGAAGTTCATCAGCTCAGCAGTGAGACCACTCCAACGTGCAGCAGTCATTGCCAACATCCTCGAAGCAGTCCTGCTGCTTGCCGCTGCGGCAATTATAAAATGTGACGCCCACAACTCTACCACCGATCCCGTCACCCAAGCAAACGCCTCAGCTGATGCAGCCACCCGGGAATCTGCACTATCATTGGCGACTTATGCCCTACAGACCACACAGGATGGTGAAACCTCAAGAGACTCCTGACCCTCTCGATGCAGTCCGAACAGCACAGCAAGCCGCCGCACCAGATGAGAGGGCCGCATGGGCCTGCGTTGGTGCCTACAATCACCGTCCTTGCAGGTTCTTACCCACCCCTGCATCGTCTACCTGAAAGACAATCTGCACTTATTGGCACTGGCAGCACACGGATCGGACTCAGAAGCAAGATGCTGTCAGCCATTCCTGCTATGTAGCGGGATTCACTGCAGCTGCCCAAGCCCTGCTGTCACAGCGCCTCATCTATCCACCAAAAAATGCAGGGAAGCGGATGGCCAAACATGACTAAATAAAAGTTCCTGAGGTTCATTTCACCCACCTTCTAATTGATCTTGCCCACATGCCTCAGAAGGAGGAATATCCTAGTTAATGTCGACATGTTTTCTAAATGGGTCAAGTCATTACTGATCAAAAAATGCCCCCAGAGCAGTGATAAAGTGTATCCTGCACGACGTTATTACAAGAGGTTTCTATGTCAGGGCACATAGAAACATAAGGGGAATGGGGCCCATTTCAACGCGAAGCTCATTACTGCTGACTGGGACGCCCTCTGGATGCCCTGGAGATACCACATTATGTACCATCCTCCAGTCATCAAGAATGGTGGAGTCAATGAACGGCAGCCTCAAAACCACCCGCCCTAAAATCATCAGGACACAGGACTGGCTTGGCCAGATGGTCGACCACTGGTGTTTTACACAGGAAGAGGATAGGGAAACCAAACGACGGATTTTACACCATTTGAAGTGCTAATGGAACGACCTATTCCCACAGCCGGACCCCCCAAACTAGCCAATGACACAGCGCTGCTCTGAACACAGGAAACTCTCTTGAATTAGGTTCAAGCCCTTAGTAGAAGGATTACTTTAAACCATGATTTGCAAAAGCTGCAGTGTACTGGGCACTTGGGTGTTTCTCTTCTTCCCACTGATGGAAACTGAATAAAGATTCGTGCATCTTGTGTTCTTCACTGTGTCTCAAACCTACACACACGCAACATGGATGCTGTGAAAAAAATAAACACTACGTAGTTAGGCAATAGTGTGGGGGTAATTAAAAAAAAACAAAGCTGCGGTGTCCACACCACGGCAGGAACCACTTCACCAGTTTAAACTGGGCACGATGTAATGAGACAGTCCCTGCCGAAAGATTCTCTCCCGTAGATGGAAAGGACCACTCGTGGTCTGTCTCACGACCACGACAGCTGTCAAGCTCTCAGGGAGACCAGAATGCGACCCACTGAAAGAGGGTCCGCTTCCACAGATGGACAACCAAGTAGAACGGGATACAGCTCCAGACACCACAGAGGGATCCAGCTGCTCGCTGCAGCCATCGGGATCATCACTCTTGGTCTGACTTGCACATAACCACTGATCGGTAACAGGACACACAGAACAGGGCACTTTATCCACCGTGAGCCGTGGGTGAACGTTTTCCTTGATATAACCCACAGGGTATACCCAGAGGGTAAACAAGACCAGCTGCTGGGTCTGTGATGGTTTCCCTGAACATTCCCACGGGGTTATTCCCCATGGCGCAGTCCCTTTTAACACTGCAGAGATGGTAGAATTGCAGCTAAAACTGGACAGGTCCCAGGGGTCACAACGATCAGTCTGCTAATCAGACCGCCCATTCACGTGGCTAATAGCTGAGACTCCTGGAAATCCGCAAGATACCACCTCGACAAATTCACAGGATGGTTCTACACAGCCCAGAACCTCTCACATGAACACCCAACCTTGACCATCACTGACACCACCGCATGGGGTTCACACACTTCTGTCTGACGAGAAGCCAGCCATCCACACGGGTGGCTGGCTGGATCTGGTGCACTAACTCATTGCTCTTGAGCTCTGCAGTACTCTGGTCTGGAGCAGAGTGCAGCGTCCTAGATATACTTGGCCACAATATGTCTGCCCACAATTCCATTTTCAATAATATTTGGGTAGGATTCCAAACCCACCAGCTAAGAACATAAAACGACACTTAATTTGTCTGCGGCCACAAGGCATACCCTGGATGGCTTTGTCATGGGCTGGCACGTGGTATGCGGTCCCACTCCTTTACCACTCCCAGTCGTCTCCTTTCCAGAAGCTTATTCCCCCCAGAAAACACGCCCTCACTGCGCCAGACGAGATACCCTCTCCCCCCTTTTTGTGAGAACTTGCGAAACTCTGCACCTTGACATAGAGGCACATTAGTTGGCCAGCACGCTGGAGGAGATAACATGCCATGGCTGAAGGGCTTGCCCAGCTGAATGCAGAGGCTGTCGCAATTCGCACTGTGGCCCTACAAAACAGAATGGCCATGGACGACTGGCTGGACAAAAAAGGGGCACAAGCGCCTTCATAAGCAAACACTGATGTACCTACATCCCTGAACCCAACGAAAACATAACGGACCTGACACACCACTTTCCACAGGCTGCTGCTGTCCCAAAGGAACCGAGGTGCCACTGGGACCTGTGGACCTGGGCAACCTCCTGGTATGGCTCACGGGGCAATGAACTGCTAGAGGAACTGATATCCTTTATTGCGGTTGTGGGTATTATTATCCTGGTCATGGTCCTCCGTATGTGCTGCTGCCGGTTTTGTACAGCACTTTTACCCCTGCTCTCCTCACAAACCAGCTTGTACAATTTCGCTGCAGTGAGATTCCCTACCCTGACACAAATTACGCTTGGTCAGATTCAGACACTGACTACTATCTCTCTGACACCGAAGCCCCACCACTGATAGCCTCCCCTGTCTGGGCTACATTGCATCTTTTCGACATGCTCTTCAGCAAAGGGCGAACCGTGGAAGAAAATCTGGTACACTTCCCACTTACAGCACAACCACATAAAAAAACACAGAAGCATGTTGGCGAAACACAGAAATCATACCTGCCAACACACACAGCACATACCCACAATGCCTAAGTCGTGGCCAAACAGGCGAATATCGAATCCAGATATTCTAAGCTACTCCCAGACCAGATAATAACTTCTCAAACAGCCTTCCCAGTAAGCTCCTCGCCTCGACCATCACTTCAGTCCTAATACCCTAAGCGCAGTCTCGTTTCCCATATAAACCGATGGCACATAAACAAAGAGGCAGACGGAGAGACTACAGAAGACTTTGCTCCCAGGAGGAACACAATGGCCAAACTGAATGACAGGAGAAGGAACATTTACACATACTCGTGAAGATAGGAAGTACCGTTAAGAATTCTCGAGAAGACATTTTCACCCATTCAAGGAGATGGCCTGGAATATCCAGTGGCAATTACAAATGAATTGTTACTGCCAGACGCTTGTTTAAATTCCATTTAGTTTATTGTTTTAATCGCTTTACAATTTTCGCCACTATGCTGTTACAGCTTTAAAATTATCCTCTTTATTTTGTACCCCGATGAAATCTGCCTGCACTCTCTGCTTGGGGAGAACATTCTTGCCATCTGTGCAGAGAATCAGTTCTGGGTCAGCCTGGTACATGTCTGTACCGCGATGTCAATTTGTTTAATCAAATTGCTTGCCAGCTTTGTACCTGATCTCTGATCCGTTTGGCTGAATTTCTCCGACACCTCGTGATCATGAATTGTTTATGTTTTTACCCTGTTATCAGTCTCTCGTGGGGGATTTCGATGAAACCCACATACACTACATCATTTTCACTCCCCTCATTTGAACATCTGATCACTTCCTCAAATAATGTAATCAGATCTGTTATGCATCACCTCCTCTGACAAAACCATACTGACTCCTTGATCAAACCTTGCCTGGACAAGTCGCAATTAATTTCCTCCTTCAAAGGTTTCTCCAATCGTTTCCCGATCACTCCTGTGAGACTCACTTTGCTGTATTTCGCTGGTTTGTTTTTGCCTGCCTTGTCAAAAGGTGGAATCCCATTAGTAGCCCAGCAGTCCTCGACCAACTCCCCTGTGGCCAAAGAGGAATGTTAACATTGGTCAGAACCCCTTAAATTGCTCCTTTGTCTCACAAAGTTACGTGTGGTACAACTCCACTCTGAGCTTGGGATTTGTCCACGTTTAAGACTCTCAAAACCTCCAGTATAATCTCAGTTCCGATATGAAACTGATCAAGAACCTCTAAGTCCATCTTCCTGCATTCTCTACAGATGTCTTCCCACAAAGGGATGGCTCGGCAGCTGAATGTGTAAAGTGATTGATCCATATATCTTTACAACTGTACACTACAGTAATCTCACACTGGAGGGAACGCATTCACCTATTTTAACTGAAAAACGCTGTTTTCAGCTTTTGCACCGATTAAACCTTTAGCTCTGATACCCAATGGCACATTGTGACAGTGAGAAAGCGTTTCAGTGTTTTCTAACCGAAAAAAAGACTGCCACTTGATGACACCTCCTGCGTGGACTCCAATCCGTTCACATCTGACATGAGGGATTTTTTTCTCTCTGCTGTTCATCACATCCAGGATAGAATTGCGGTAGAAATGATTGCTATCTTCGTTGATCTAAGAAGTCGATGTCGACGGCTCACCTTGTAATGGGAACTATCCACAAGAGAATTTTTCAAGAGGATCACAGTTCTGTCATCTGAGCAGGGGATCATTGCACAGGCAGAGTAACAGGCTGCTACCAGGTCATGCGCAGTCATTCTTCTTCGAATATTCACAGTATCCGACTCTAACTAAGCAAAACCAAATGGTGCGAGAAAACCTCAGGGGTCTAGCAGCATCTGAGAAAAGAAATCAGAGTTAACATTTCGAGTCCAGTGACCATCCTCAGAACTGACGATAGCTTGGAAAATGTTGGTTTATCTGCAGAAGATATAGTGGGGTGTGGGCGAGGGTAAGGAATAAACGAAAGGGCTGGATAGAGTTCAAATAGAGAGAAGAACAGTTGAACAAAGGAGTGGATGATGATCTGGCTGGCAGGGTGAATAGCTGTTATTGGAGACTGTTAGTGGCGAACCATATGTTGTGTGTTATGGCAGGCTAAGTGACAACAGGGCCTTTGCCTGTTTGATAGAGAGATAGGATTGGGAGAGTTCAGGCCCTAAAAAAATGAAAATGATATTGGGTCTGGAAGGCTGCAGATACCCCAAATACAAACTGAGGTGGTGTCCTTCCAATGGCCCAAACACGCCTGGAAGGTGTGTTTGGGCCATTGGAAACAGAGGAGAGAAGACGCCAATAGACAGGTGAGTAGAGACAAGAAGCAAAGGGAAATAATATTAGAGAAATCATCAGGACAAGAAACCTAACAAAAAGGCACTTCACCCGAATGCTGGTCGCATTTGTAACATGGTTGAAGACTTAATGGCACAAATCAACATGAATGAAAATGATTTAACAGACGTTAGAGAGATACAGTTAAGGGCTGTTCACAATTAGGAGTTGAATATCCAGGAGTACGAGAGTATTTGGAAGTTTAGAGAGCAGTGTAAAGAAGTTGGTGTCTCTCTGTTATTCAAGGCCGAAATCAGGGCAGTGTGAAGAGACAATATGTGTTCTATTGGGAATGAGTTTGAAGTACTTTGCGTGGAAAGTAGGAATTCTAAGAAGAAAACGTTACTGATAATTGCAGTCTATAGGCCAGCAAATAAAAACTCCACTTGCCCCAACCCCCACCTTTTCCTCCGCTCCATCGATGACTGTATCGGCGCCGGCTCATGCTCCCACGAGGAGGTTGAACAGTTCATCCACTTCACCAACACCTTCCACCCAGACCTCAAATTCACCTGGACAGTCTCAGATTCCTCCTCCCCTTCCTCGACCTTTCTATTTCTATCTCAGGCGATCGAATCAACACGGACATCTACTACAAGCCGACCAACTCCCACAGCTACCTGGACTACAACTCCTCCCACCCTGACCCCGTAAAAACGCCATCCCATTCTCCCAATTCCTTCGACTCCGCCGCATCTGCTCCCAGGAGGAGCAGTTCCAAAAACGTATAACCCAGATGGCCTTCAAGGACCGCAATTCCCCCCCCGCCCCGACGTGGTCGACGATGCCCTCCACCGCATCTCTTCCACTGCTCGTCGCCCCGCCAACCGCCACCAGGACAGAACCCCACTGGTCCTCACTTACCACCCCACCAATCTC
Organism: Chiloscyllium plagiosum; assembly: GCF_004010195.1. Taxonomy (NCBI): domain Eukaryota; kingdom Metazoa; phylum Chordata; class Chondrichthyes; order Orectolobiformes; family Hemiscylliidae; genus Chiloscyllium; species Chiloscyllium plagiosum. The sequence goes on from NC_057717.1 coordinate 39,178,538, forward strand.
CATGTACAGCGCATCATCCGCCGTCATTTCCGCCACCTCCAAACGGACCCCACCACCAAGGATATATTTCCCTCCCCTCCCCTATCAGCATTCCGTAAAGACCACTCCCTCCGTGACTCCCTCGTCAGATCCACGCCCCCTCACCAACCCAACCTCCACTCCCGGCACCTTCCCCTGCAACTGCAGGAGGTGCAAGATTTGCACCCACACCTCCCCCTCACCTCCCTCCAAGGCCCCAAAGGAAACTTCTATATCCGCCACAGATTCACCTGCACCTCCACACACATCATCTATTGCATCCTCTGCACCCGATGTGGCCTCCTCTATATTGGGGAGACAGGCCGCCTACCAGCGGAGCGTTTCAGAGAACACCTCTGGGACACCCGGACCAACCAACCCAACCACCCTGTGGCTCAACACTTCAACTCCCCTCCTACTCCACCAAGGATATGCAAGTCTTTGGACTCCTCCAGCGCCCTACCACAACAAAACGACGGTTGGAGGAAGAGCGCCTCACCTTCCGCCTAAGAACCCTCCAACCACAAGGGATGAACTTGGATTTCACCAGTTTCCTCATTTCCCCTCCCCCCACCTTGTCTCAGTCATATCCATCGAATTCAGC
>NC_057717.1:39179659-39270616 GCF_004010195.1 Chiloscyllium plagiosum
CGTACTGGCTTATCATGTCATTGAAACTATGAAAGGTTTCAAAAATCAAATCACTATCCATTGCAATCATCCATCTGCGATGTGACCAGTTTAACAAAGCAGCTAAATACTGACTGCAATACTGAATCCCGAGTCTTCAGCCATTCCAATAGCTGGCACGCAATTGCAGATGGAAGTACATACGAATTTAAATGATTAAATTTATCTTGTTTGACCAATTGTAGGCCAGGCAAACTTGACAGTCCAAACTACAATGGAGCTGCAAAACTGTGCTTATCCAGACATGACACAATCGTGCAAAAGTAAGTTTGAGTACATGATGTGACAAAGATTTTGCTTCATTCAGAGTAGAAGAAAGTGAAAGGAAATTATTGCTGAACTAGTAGTTAGTGTAAGATAACACAGGGCTTCCTCATGGAAACATAACACAGAAGTGCAGTGAGTACTATTCCAGACCACCGCAATCACACACTACCTCTCTATTATTGGCATTATTCTTTGGGGTTTACAGTTTCCTTCAAAAAATTCCATTAGCTTATGACATCGAAGACACTTCAGTGGAAAGTTGCTTGCTTCTTAGTATTGAAGTTTAGAGTTATTTATCTGTGACCTTTTCTAAATTATGAAATTAATATATTCAAGAAATAGGTTTCACATTTCTCTCTTTCAGACTTATCAGGCAGTGTCCTTGAAAACTCTGAAAGAGATTGAAGAAAGAAAATCACCATCTACTGCAGTCATCCATCTGGAATGTGACCAGTTTAGCAAAAGCAGCTGACAAAGAATTGAAATATTGTATTTTCCCCAGGAATAAATGGATAGGCCTTCAGACCACATACCCAATATGTTCCGTTCAATACTTGGGGAGTGTTCGTGGCAGTGGCTTGGTTAGTATGGACGCAAGGTGGTTTTCTTAATTGGAAGGGTGCGGCGTCATTCAAATTACAGAAACAGGTGGTATTCACTGCTCCTTTTGTTGGGGAAATGCAAAGGCCATCGACAACACCCTGGGTTTTCAGGGCTGGCCTTGGGAACCATCCCATATATTTGCTCCTTTGAGATTCCCACTTTGTATTATTTAAGCCCGAGTCAAATTGTTGTACATTGTATATTTCTCTTTTGGTCAGGGGTATTTGTGGGCGGCACGGTGGCACAGTGGTTAGCACTGCTGCCTCACAGCGCCTGAGACCCAGGTTCAATTCCCGCCTCAGGCGACTGACTGTGTGGAGTTTGCACATTCTCTCCGTGTCTGCGTGGGTTTCCTACCGGGTGCTCCGGTTTCCTCGCACAGTCCAAAGATGTGCAGGCCAGGTGAATTGGCCATGCTAAATTGTCCGTAATGTTAGGAAAGGGGTAAATGTAGGGGTATGAGTGGGTTGCGCTTCGGCGGCTCGGTGAGGACTTGTTGGGCTGAAGGGCCTATTTCCACACTGTAATGTCATCTAATCCAATTACCGAGATGGGATCCCAGATTCGCCATGGTGTGGGACCTCTGCACAAACCCAACAGTTGACAAGTCCCTCTTGTTTGGCATAAGTTTGGCATAGTGTCGTGAAGTCATTTTTCCCGTTTCCTTGAACAGTTAGTACTACAAACGTCATAGTATTTTACCAGTACCCACCCATCTCTGAACCCTGCCTATCACCCTATCTTAATCTTTTAGGCGTCAGGGAGAGGTGATTCCACGCAATCCTTACAATCAATACAATATATATCATCAAACATTAAAATAGTCTTTTATCTTAGTTCATTCCCTCTTTCTCAGCTTAACTTTCAGCGTGTTGTCTATCGGATGAGGGTGCCACTCCACCAATTTGGCGTTTACAGGACTTTTGACACGAGTGTGATGACTCCACCCTTTCTTAGCAGTCCTGATAGCTGTCTCAGTAGTCAGGAGGGTTAGGAATGGTCCCTCTCAGCTCGAGTGGAGTTTGGTATCTATCTAGGTCTTGATCAGGACTCAATCATCCCGTTGCCGAACTCAAGTGGAGGTATCTAGGTCAACAGACCCTTCTTCCTAAGGACAGACAAAAAAGAGCCGACCGCCACAATATAGTTCTTTAAAAACTTATCATTGAACTCTACAGTTGGTAATTCCCCTCTTCCACCCAAGAAAAGTAATCCAAACTTCATCTTAGAAGGAGAGAGGCCTATATCATGTCTAGGAACAGTCCGAATGCGTAGCAATGCGATAGGTAAACATTTTGTCCATGGTAATCGAGCCTCTCGGACTATCTTAGATAATTGCTTCTTTAAGATTTGATTCATTCGTTCCACCCGTCCAGAGGACGTTGAGTGCCAAGGGGGTGTGGAATTCTTGCCATTACTTCTTGTCGAATCTTGGAAGTAAAATAGCTAACTTGGTCTGAATCTATACTTTCCACTATTCCATATCGTGGGGTGATATGTTCAAGGAGGGTTTGCACAACTCCTTTTGAGGTGGCTAATGATATTGGGAAAGCTTTCACCCACCCGGTTAAGTGGTCTACTAAGACCAACAGGTACTTCTGTTTTCCCACTGGGGGTAGTTCGGTGTAATCCACCTGTATACTTTGGAAGGGTCTCACTCCTGGGTTCCTTCCTCTTTTGAGCCCTTTCCTTATTATTTTATACATACTTAGAATCAGTGTAAATTGTCCCATCCCGATTCTCTAAGTGTGTTAAAGCTTGATGTAATGCGTACAATTCATAGGTCTGGGCTGACCATGTGTTTGGCAGCTGGTCTGCTCCACTGTTTGGTTTTTATTACCGTCATCTACTGCATATCCATTCTGTCTTTTTCCTTTCACTATAAACAATCTATTCCCGTCATGTAAAGGTAGATCTCTTAGGTCCTGTCTAATTTTGGTTTGATACTCTATTATATCTAAACAGTGATGTTCTAATTCTCGTTTGTCTAGAGGTTCTCCCTTCCATAAGAAGGTAGCTGGCTTTAGAAAGGTGTCTGTTGCTAACACCAGGTCATCTTCTTCCATCAGGATGGCTTCATCAACCATCTTCCTGCCTTTTAGTTTAACACAGTTCTGATTTGATGGGGGATACTAACTACTAAAAGGCTGCTCCATCTGCTGTCTTTGCAGCTCCTAAATCGTTTAGTCCCTTTCCACCTTTGCAGTAAACAACGGGGCACCCTGAAGATCTGAAATTGTAGGTATTCGGGATTATATCACTGTTCCTTGTAGATTCAGGGTCGCTTCTTTAGCTACCTCATCGACCTGTCTATTTCCTCTAACTTCCAGTTCATTCCCCTTCTGATGTCCGTTTATATGAGCTATTGCTATTTCTCTGGGAAGTAATAAGGATTCCAGAACTTGTTTTATCAATTCCTCATGTGTTAGTTCTTTTCCTCTGCTATTTATCAGTCCTCTTTCTTGCCAATTTTTTTTCGAAGGTATGTGCACACCAAACGCATATTTGGAGTCTGTATATATTGTTCCTTTTTTGTTTTCTAAGGTTCTGAGAGCTCTTTCTCGGGCATAGAGTTCACAAGTTTGGGATGACCAGCCGTTAGGCAGTCTTTCAGCTTCCCTCGATAATGCTTTCCTCTATCCCGTCTCCTACAGCATATCCATTATGCATTTTACCCTCAATCACCCGGGAGGACCCAACGATAAACAACCGAGCTACCAAATGCAACGGTACGCCTCTTAAGTTCATTCGCACTTTAGTCTGATATTCAGTAATATCAAGGCAGTCATGTTCTGGATTGCTAAAGGCCACCCCGCTTCTCTCCGCCGCAGAAATGCAGCTAGATTCAAACAACTGTCTGTGACTAGCACAAGGTCATCCTGTTCTATTAAGATTGTCTCATATTTCAAGGTTCGAGAGTCTGTGAGGCATTGTACTGCTTTCTGATTTAGTATGGTCTGTAACTGATATGGGGTGCTGACTAATAAGGCTCCCCAAAAAGTAAGTTTCCGACTCTCCTCTACCAATAAGACTGTTGCTGCCACTGCCTGCAGTAATGTATCTTTCCATTCTTTAGTTAACAATGAATTAATGCCGTTCATGTTTTAAATTAACCATGAATCAATATGACAGGTCACTGAGAATGTGTGAAGGAATACTGCCAATTAATATTGATTCAGGCTAACACAATTGACTTATTATAAATATTAATTATTAACTATATATATTATATAATTCAGGGTGAAACGCGACAAGTGACTAAAACATTTTAAAAACTGTCATCGCGCAGTTCTGTTTGTTTACCAGTCATTTGCAACTTCTCACTCTGTTTCTGTAATTGTTTTTGCTTGAGCACATTCATTTTAAGAGCCTCAACAGATTCCATAGCACCATTTGCAGAAACTGTCGCCATACTCCAAGTAACTTTTTCGTTCCCACTCCCTTTGGCTTAAACTTTTAAGGATGACCTTGCTGCCCCCGTATCGACTAGGAAAACTACGTCCTTTTTGTAAGGTCCCACCTTTACATTTATCAAGAGTTCGTGGTGGGTCCCTGGGGGCAGGAACACCTGACACCCCTTTTTTCATCAAGGTTCATAAACGGCACTGCCTTTACTTCCTTTTTCGGATCAGGACACTCTCTTAAAGTGATCTGTCTTTCCACCGTAATAACATCCCGACTGTGGGGGTTTCCACTTTGATCCTTGTTCTTGTCTACCAGACCCCTTAACATCGCCTCCCTTTATTTGCAACATGCTGCCCGCCACCATTCCGGTTTCCTTCTCTTTTTAGATTTGTTCTTTTCTTTATTACCCAATGTTTTGTTTAGGCCTTGAGATTTAAAGAAATATTGCAATATTTCTTGCTCCCTGTAATCGCAAATATAATTTATCAATTTATGCTTGTTTAACTTTAAAGCCTGTTCCAAAATATACATTTAGGAATCTTACTTGTGTGTGTGTGTGTGCGTGCGTGCGTGTGTGTGCGCGCGTGTGTGTGTGTGTGTGTGTGTGTATATATATATATATGAATATTAACCAATTGAACAGCTTTAGGGCAACCTCATGGCCATTCCTCATCACCCAATGTTTTGTTTAGACCTTGATTTTTTCAAGAAATATTGCAATATTTCTTGCTCCCTGTAATCTCAAATATCAATTTATGCTTGTCTAACTTTAAAGCCGGTTCTTAAATATACATTTAGGAATCTTACTTGTGTGTGTGTGTGTATATATATATATATATATATATATAATAAATTCATTTATTCAGTGTTTAATATTTAAAATGTAAAATGCATACAGTTCCAAACTTTGAAATCCACTATAATTACCCGGTTTTAGTCCCTATTTCCAAAATTAGTTTTTTTTAAGTAGTCCTGACCAGTCATTGCTCGATTACAATGCTATAGGTCGTGAAAAAAATTCTAATGCATGAATAATGGTCGAATCCAAGGTCACCGATTTTAACCATAGGATTTTCTTTTTTTTTATTTATTACAATCTAATGTTGAACTGAGACTTCAACTGTCCTCCACAAATCGCTTTTATGTAAGGGTAACACTCAGTTAGTGATAAAGGACATCAGAGTGTGACTGTAAGTGAGGCAGGTAGGGGGAACCTGAGTTCAGGAGTGCAGGACCGTCAGCCCTTGACCTTGTCCAACAGGTATGAGATTCTTTCTCCCTGTACGGAAGAGGAAAAGGGCTCTGGACAGGATGAGCCAGCTGACCACGGCACAATGGTGCAGAAGGCCATTCAAGAGGGGGGAGCAAAAAGACATGTAGTTGTTATAGGGGATTCTATAATTAGGTGGACAGGTAGTATCCTTTGCAAGCCGGATCGGGAGTCTCGCATGGTGTGTAGCCTGCCCGGTGCCAGGGTGCGGGACATCTCCGACTAGCTTGAAAGGATATTGGAGCGGGAGGGGCAGGATCCAGTTGTTGTGGTCCACGTTGGAACTAACAACACAGGCAAAGCTAGAGTGGAGGACCTGTTTGGGGATTATCAAACACTAGGAATAAATTGAAGTACAGGTCCTCAAGGGTCATAATCTCCGGAGTACTGCCCGAGCCACGTGCCAATTGGCATAGGGACAAGAAAATTAGAGAAGTAAACACGTGGCTAAGGGATTGGTGTGGGAAAGAGGGATTCCACTTCATGGGGCATTGGCATCAGTTTTTGAACCGGAGGGATCTCTACCGTTGGGACGGTCTCCACCTGAACCGATCAAGTACCAATGTTCTAGCGAAGAGGATAAATAGGGTGGTCAGTAGGACTTTAAACTTCTGAGTTGTGGGGAAGGGAAAGTGAAAGCGACAGGGAGTATGGAGTTAAATGGAAAGGTAAACAGCAGGATAGCATGTGTGCAGGCGGATTCAAACTTGAGGCAGACTGGGAATGCAGCAAAAAGGAAGGATAACTTAGAACATCTATGACTTCCAATATCTCTAATGATAAGAAAATTAGCATTAAGGCTCTTTATCTGAATGCTCGTAGCGTTCGTAATAAAGCAGATGAACTAATGACACAGATCATCGTGAATGATTATGATGTGGTAGGCATTACATAGACATGGTTACAGGGGGGTCAGGACTGGCAGTTAAACATCCAAGGATTTTCAACTTATCGAGAAGACAGGGAAGCGGGCAGAGGGGGCGGGGTTGACTTGTTAGGTAAGAACAAAATTAAATCTATGGCACTGAATGACATAGTATCGGATGATGCGGAGTCTGTGTGGGTGGAATTGAGGAACCACAAAGGCAAAAAACCATAATGGGAGTTATGCACAGACCCCCTAACAGTGGTCAGGACCAGGGGTGGAAATAGAGAAGACATGTCAGAAAGGTAAGGTCACGGTGATCATGGGAGACTTCAATATGCAGGTGGACTGGGTAAATAATATTGCCAGTGCATCCAAAGAAAGGGAATTCATGGAATGCTTACAGGATGGCTTTTTGGAACAGCTTGTCATGGAGCCCACAAGGGAGCAGACGATTCTGGACCTAGTGCTATGTAATGAATCAGACTTTATAAAAAATCTTAATAAAGGGAACACTTAGGAAGCAGCGATCATAATATGGTAGAGTTCAGTCTACAGTTTGAAAGAGAGAAGGCAAAATCAGATATAATGGTGTTACAGTTAAACAAAGGTAATTATGAGTGCATGAAAGAGGAACTGACGAAAATAGACTGGAAGCAGATCCAAGCGGGAAAGACAGTATAGCAAAAATGGCAGGAGTTTGTGGGTATAATTGGGGACACTGTACAGAGGTTCATCCCCAAGAAAAGAAAGATTATCCGGGGAGGGATTAGACAGCCATGGCTGACCAAGGATGTCAGGAAATGTATTAAAGAAAAACAGAGATCCTATAAAGTGGCCAAGAGCACTGGGAAATCAGAAGATTGGGAAGGCTACAATAACAAACAGAGGATAACAAAGAGAGAAATAAGGAAGAAGAGGATCAAATATGAAGGTCGGCTAGCCAATAATATTAGAAATGATAGTAAAAGTTTCGTTCAATACATAAGAAACAAACGATATGCAAAAGTAGACATTGGGCCACTTCAAAATGATGCTGGAAGCCTACTGATTGGAGATAAGGAAATAGCTAGAGAACTTAATAAGTACTTTGCATCAGTCTTCACAGTGGAAGACATGAGTAATATCCCAACGATTAAATGGAGTCGGGGGCTGAGTTGAGTATGGTTACCATTACAAAAGAGAAAGTGCTAGAAAAGCTAAAAGGTCTTAAAATTGATAAATCTTCTGGCCCCGATGGGCTACATCCTAGAGTTTTGACGGAGGTGGCTGAAGAAATAGCGGAGGCGTTGGTTGAGATCTTTCAAAAGTCGCTGGAGTCAGGGAAAGTCCAGGATGATTGGAAGATCGCTGTTGTAACCCCCTTGTTCAAGAAATGATCAAGAGAAAAAAAGATGGAAAATTATAGGCCAATCAGCCTAACCTCGGTTCTTGGTAAAATTCTAGAATCCATCATTAAGAACGAGGTACCTAAATTCTTGGAAGAACAGGGTCGGATTAGAACAAGTCAACATGGATTTAGTAAGGGGAGGTCGTGCCTGACAATCCTGTTGGAATTCTTTGAAGAGGTGACAAGTAGGTTAGACCAGGGAATCCCAGTGGATGTGGTCTATCTCGAGTTCCAAAAGGCCCTTGATAAGGTGCCACACGGGAGGCTCCTGGTCAAGTTGAGGGCCCACGGTGTTCGAGCTGAACTACTGGTATGGATTGAGGATTGGCTGTCTGGCAGAAGGCAGAGAGTTGGGATAGAAGATTCTTTTTTGGAATGACAAGCGGTGTCCCTCAGAGTTCAGTTTTGGTGCCACAACTGTTCCCATTATATATTAATGATCTGGATGAAGGGAATTGGGGCATTCTAGCGAAGTTTGCCGCTGATACGAAGTTAGATGGACAGGCAGGTAGTACTGAGGAAATGGGGAGGCTGCAGAAGGATTTAGACAGTTTGGGAGAGTGGTCCAGGAAATGGCTAATGGAATTCAATGTGAGCAAATGCGAGGTCTTGCACTTTGGAAAAGCATTGACTACTTTCTAAACGGTGAGAAAATTCATAAAGCCAAAGTACAAAGGGATCTGGGAGTGCTAGTCGAGGATTCTCTAAAGGTAGACATGCAGGTAGAATCCGTGATTAAGAAAGCGAATGCAATGTTGTCATTTATCTCAAGAAGGTTGGAATATAAAAGCACCGTTGTGCTACTGAGAATTAATAAAGCTCTGGTTAGGCCCCATTTGGAGTACTGTGTCCAGTTTTGGTCCCCACACCTCAGGAAGGTCATACTGGCACTGGAGCGTGTCCAGCGGAGATTCACACGGATGACCCCTGGAATGGTAGGTCTAACATACGAGGACCGGCTGAGGATCCTGGGATTTTATTTATTGGAATTTAGAAGATTAAGGGGAGATCTAATCGAAACTTACAAGATAATACATGGCTTGGAAAGGGTGAACGCTAGGAAATTGTTTCCGTTAGGCGAGGAGACGAGGACGCGTTTACACAGACTTAGAATTAGAGGTGGTAAATTCAGAACAGATATGCGGAGACATTTCTTCAGCCAGAGAGTGGTGGGCCTGTGGAATTCATTGCCGCAGAGTGCATTGGAGGCCGGGACGCTAAATGTCTTCAAGGCAGAGATTGATAAATTCTTGATGTCACAAGGAATTAAGGGCTACGGGGAGAATATGGGTAAGTGGATTTGAAATGCCCATCAAGCATGATTGAATGGCGGAGTGGACTCGTTGGGCCGAATGGCCTTATTTCCACTACTATGTCTTATGGTCTTATGGTCTTATAAAAGAGATTAGTTAGAAACTAATAGTAAGGTAGTCATGACCTGTAAAAAGAGCAGGAGTTAGCATTTTATTTCATAATCTTGCAAAATCCTTCACCTTAAAATAAATCATGTTAAAATTTCCATAGTAGAAATCAGATTCAAAACAGTCCCGGATCTCAATCTCCAGGGAACATTTAATCACCAACAAACAAATGTGCATTCAAACTGAATCACAACGTGTTGAACTTTCTACTAGCTGTACAGCTCTTTTTTCTCTCTCTCTCTCTCTCACACACACACACACACACACAGACGCTTTGAGCTTCCCGCAACGACTCCTCTAGGTTTTGAATATTTCTGGATGTCTGACTATAAATTAGTTATGAAGTGTACCCTCAGTAGCCCTTCAGCTACTCGCCCTTCTGACAACCATAATCTGAGTCCTCCTGACTGTAAGGCTGTTTTCAATTGACATTTTATCATTTTTTTTAATCATTTCCTCGCGTCCGAGGATTGTACTTCCAATCTCTTTACATTTTTCCCATAGGACTGTCCGTTGGGATGTGGTCCTCGGACGTCCCTCTCATGCCTCCTTCGACACTTAAACAACTAATACTCACCCGTTTCTCTATGTAATATAATTAACCTTACTGAGATCCCGTGTCATCTTCTTCCTCACCCACTTCAGTGTCTTGACCTTCGCGTGGGGCATTTCCCCTCTTAACAACCGGTCTAACGCTGTGTGGTCGAATCAGGTAGACACCTCACTCACCAGATTAATTTAGCAAATTAAATACCTTAATTTATGTGTTGCCAATTCCCCGTACTTCTCGTACTTGCCCGACCACCAAGGCAATACTTAAAGGTCAATTTTCATACCTTGGTCTGTGCACAAGAGTTACTTGGTCGAATGCGCCCCGTCCCGCGGCAATACCTGGTAGCAACCACCACGTTGCTTACACAGACAACTATCGCTACCTCTCCCGGCTGCCCGGATACCCGGGTCTTGTATGCACAAGAATTGACCTGACCAAGCTGCCGGGTGTCAGCGTGCCCTGTCCCACGGCAATGGCAGCGATAACCATTGCTTGCCCCGGTCGCCCGGAGATGTACAGATATATCTTACCCAGGTCTTCTGTAAACAAAAGTTACCCAACCAAACCCGCCGCACGCAAGCCCACGGCAATGGCTGCAACAACCGTTGCTTTCCCCGGTCGCCCGGAGGTATACAGGTATATATCTTACCCGGGTTTTGTGTATAAAAGAGTTACCCGACTAAACCTGCCGCGTGTCAGCGCGCTCTGCCCCATGGTGAAGGCAGCAAATACCGTTGCCTACCCCGGTCACCCGGATAATACTTATTGAAGACGTTTTTCTTACCCGGGTCCTGTGCACAAGAGTTACCCGACGGAACCCGCCGCGTCTCAGCCCGTCTTGTTTCCAGGGTCACTCAGTCCGGATCTCGCTCGCCCGAGCCACTGCAGCAAAGAGGGAAACTAAAGACTGCCGAAATCAGCGAGATGCACCTTTTCCGTTTTTGCAACAATTGCCGAGTGACCGGAGCTTGGGATCCCAGGACAAGTACCCAAATCTGTTAGAAACAAAATTCAATAAAATTTAGACGAGAACACCAAAGCTGGAAACAAGACAATTTATTCTCCGATCTTGCAAGAAAAGACCCCAATTGCAGAAAGGGTTGATTATTCAAACTGCCACACAGTTATACTTTTGAGCTGCGTGAGGTCACCTCTCCCGACTCCTGCATTACCCGATCACTCTTAGTATTTTGCCTCTGCCCATCTATGCTCCACGCACATTGCTCCCTTACCCAGGTTGGCAAACTTCCTCTCTGTAAGTGCTGACACACACATTATTTTGACGATAGGACATCAAGATCTGGTTTAACGTTTTGTATCAATTATGTTGGTACATTCCATCCTCGAACATTTCATTAACTTGTATCATTTTGTATAGCCCAAGCATTTCGGTTATCTCAGCTTTTTGCTGAAAACGTAATTTTTAAAAATAACTTATTTGTTATAATAATTACACACCAAAGTTAGCATTTATTTAACTACAATTATACACTGAAAAGTAGGCATACTCTTCCCTAAATACCTGCAGAGTTAATAGTTCTCTTGCTGTACCCCTTTTCTGTATGCTTTTTCTATATCTGCAAAAACAACACATTTCCCCATTTCTAACAGTATGGATGTGGACCCCAAAATCCCTCTGTCCCTCCTCACCACCAAGAATCCTACCTGCATCTGCATTTGAATCTGTATTCAAAGTCAACCTTCCAAAACAAGTCGGTGTGGACTTGTTGGGCTGAAGGGCCTGTTTCCACACTGTAATGTAATCTAATGTAATCTAATCTAATCTAAAATGAATCACTTCTCAGTTTTTTCCAGGTTGCACTCCATCTGCCAACTTGTCAGCCCAGCACGGTATCTTGTCAATGTCCTGTTGCAACCTACAACAGCCCTCCACACGATCCACAACTCCACCAACATTCATGTCATTGGCAAGTTTACTAACCCACCCTTCCACTTCCTTATCCAAGTCATTTGTAAAAATCATAAAGAGCAGAGGTCCCAAAACAGATGCCTGCTGAACACCACTGGTCACTGGGCTCCAGGCTTAATACTTTCCAATTACTACCGCGCTCTATCCACGATGCGCCAGCCAATTCTGTATCCAGACAGGCAAATGTCGCTGGATCCCATGCCTCTTTACTTTCTGAATGACCCTACTTTTGGGAGCCTTATCAACTGTCTTGCTAAAATCGATACACATCACATCCATTGTTCTGCCTTCATCAATGTGTTTTGTCATATCCTCAAAGTAATCAGTAAGGTTTGTGAGGCATGACCTGCCCCTCACAAAGCCATGCTGACACTCTATAATCAAGCCATGCTCTTCCAAATAATAAGTTTTGTCTTTCAGAATACGCTCCACCAATTTACTTACTACCAACATAAAACTAACTGACTGTAATTCCTTGGGTTATCCTTATTCCTAGTGAATACTGAAGCAAAATGTTCAGTAAGGATCTCTCCTACCAACTGCCACTCAACCACAAATTCCCTCCGCTACCCCTGATCAGCCCTGCTCTCACTCTTGCCTTACTCTTGTTCATGACGTATATAATGCCTTGAGGTTTTCCTTAATCCTACCCACCAAGGCTTTTTCATGCCACCTTCTAGCTCTCCTGAGTCCTTTCTTCAGTTATTCCCTGGCCACCCCTACATCCCTGTCAGATCCTTGCTTCCTCAACCTTGATCTTCTTTTTTCCTCTTGACTAGATGTTCCACATCTCTTGTCATCCAAGGTTCGTTCAACCTACCACCCCTTCGTTGTCTCAGTGAAACAAAATTATCCTGCATTTGCAGCAAGTACTCCCGAAATAACTCCACATTGCTGAATATCTGTTCCAAATTTATGCTCCAGAGTTACTGCTTATAGCATTACAGTTCCCCCTCCCCTAACTAAATACTTTCCCATGCCATCTGCTCCTATCCCTCTGCAAGTTCTTGGTGAAGGTCAGGGAGTTGTCATCATTCACTGTTATGCTCTCCACTGAGCGATCTGACAACTGACCTGATTCATTTCCAAGCACCAAGTCCAATATGGACTTCCCTCTATCTACTTATTGAGTCAGGAATCCTTCCTGGACACCTGAGAAATACTGTGTTATCCAAACTATTTGAACTAAAGAGGTCCAAATCAAAATCCGGGAAGTTGAAGTCATTCAGACATCAACCCTGTTACTTCTGAATCTTTCCAAAATATGCCTCCCAGTTTGCTCCTCCGTGTCTCTATTGCCATTGGGGTATCTGTAGAAATCTCCTAATAAAGTGACTGCTCCTTTCCTGTTTCTGACTTCCATCCATACTGACTCTCCGCCATGATCTTCCTTTCTACAGCTGTGATACTATCCCTGATTATCAATGCCACTCCCCCACCTATTTTACATCCCACCCTATTCTTTTTTTAAACACCTGAACCCCGGAATATTCCGCAACCATCCAAGCTCCTGTGATATCCAAGTCTCCATAATGGTCACAGCATTGTAGTTCTAAGTACGGATCCATTCTCTGAGTTCATCATCCTGATTCCTCACACCACTTGCATTAAAATAGACACACTTCAACCCATCACAAGGAATGAATTTTTACCCTGTCAAATGTCTGTCCTTCCTTTGACTCTCTGCATGATTTTTCCGCCTGTTCACCAGCTACTCCTTCCTCTGATCCGAAATTCCGGTTCTAATCCCCGACCAAACTAGTTTAAACACTGCAGAAAAGCTCTTGCAAAACTTCCCGCTCAGGTTATTGGTGCGTCTCCAAATCTGGTGCAACCCATCCTCCTTGTACAGGTCCCACCTTCCCCAGAAGATATCCCTATGATCCAGGTATTTGAAGCTTTCCCTGTTGCAGCACCACCATAGCCAGATATTCAGCTGCACTCGCTCTCTGTCGATCGACTCACCAGCCCGTGGCACCTGTAGCAATCCTGTGATCACAACTCTGATCATTCTGCATTTTATCTTCCAACCTAATCCCTGATTAGGTGGGCGGCATGGAGGCACAGTGGTTCAGCACTACTGCCTCACAGCGCCAGAGACCCGGGTTCAATTCCCGCCTCAGGCGACTGACCGTGTGGAGTTTGCACATTCTCCCCGTGTCTGCGTGGGTTTCCTCCGGGAGCTCCGGTTTACTCCCACAGTCCAAAGATGTGCAGGCCAGGTGAATTGGCCATGCTAAATTGCCTGTAGTGTTAGGTAAGGGGTAAATGTAGGGGTATGGGTGGGTTGCGGTTCGGCGGGGTGGTGTGGACTTGTTGAGCCGAAGGGCCTGTTTCCACACTGTAAGGAATCTAATCGAATTCTCGAAATTCAACTTTTCAGGTTCTCATTCGTTTTTTTGTTCTGGCTATGTCATTGGTACTAATGTGTACCACAACTTTAGCTGCTCACATTTCCCCTTAAGAATCCCATAAACTCAATCTGGGGCAGCCCATCGTAATCTCTGTAGAGGGACATAGCTGCTTGTCATAGAAAATACATTGACTTGACTCAACTACTAGCAAGAGCAAAGAAAGGAGCTTTATTTAAATTCTGCAGAATTGACCCCAGTACATTCAGCCCGATCCCTCAATGTAAGGGGGTATCTAATCATTGTTCAGATACTTGGCCTTTTACTGTTTCTTATCACGCTCTAAAGGGTAAAGACTGGGAAAACTCAAGCTGTTATTCTCTCATCCCCTGGTCTTGGACAGAGCAGTTCTTTAGCTTTTGCTGAGTTTGACTATCGAAAGGTTGAGTTGAATGTTCACAAATTTCAAACAGAGACAATCTGGGTGCAATCCTCATCAAAGTATTATTTACAAAGCTCAGCACAGCATTAACTTTTAGAAAAGCATTCTCTTTAAAATTCCATAGTAAATTGATAATTACAGTTCCCCCCTTTTTTGTCAATTGATAACAACAAGGATGCTGCCTGACCTGCTGTGCTGTTCCAGCAATAAAGTTTCAACTTTGATCTCCAGCATCTGCAGACCTCACTTTCTCCTCCAACAACAAGGACAACTACAGCAACATAAAAATACACAGCTAGAACAGCTACACGTCAGAAAATGCTTCGGGAGTACGAGACCTTTCCTCAGACACCACACACAGCTTTGTGGTGATATCGTCACTTGCTCTGGTGTGCCCTGTACACAGCCCATGTTCACACGTCACTCTCGTCATGGTAGGGTGGGGCCCACGCAATCGGATCTTCCTGCCATGGGGCCACTGATAATTTTGCCATTTGGTACCCTATTGCCCTCGTAAGCAAGTGGCGTAGGCAGGTACACAAGCACGGTTCTACACGCAACACTATGAGTAAGACCTTTCCTAGAACTAGTAGGATGTGTCGAATCCAATACCCCCATCCTCCCCAAAGGAAGGTGAGCCATCGGAACCAAGAGTCATCTGCTGGGCGAGGCGGTCGTATCGCTACCTCCATATGATATATCACACTAGTGATATTTTGAGTCTCATCAGGAATATTAAAACAGCATGGGGTACCTAACATTTTGCAGGCGCCCCCACTCTCGGCCGTCAATATGTCTAGTACTAATCGATTTTGGATCACTGCTTCCCTAACTGCCGTTAACTCAGTGTAAAAGACTGCTAGGCCTTACTCCGTCTCATTTACGAACAGTAATACACTATATGCTAGGCCATTAATCTTGTTTATTGTCACTGTTGTCCCTCTCCCAAAAGAGTGGACCACCCAAATTTTGCTCCTTATATAGTCCAGGGGTCTGTGAATTTGTACCCATTCCAATGCGATGGGACGTCCCTTTGGGTGAGTCTGTTACTGACCCTGGAGACAAACACTGTTGTGCCAGTGGACAGTATCGTAAGGGAGCAGCACCCCTTCCACCCCAGGGGAAGGTCCTGGTACATTTTCTCTCCACAGGCCCATATTATACCGACTATGTGGAAGGCTGTGGTCGGGAGCATGTCAGCCTTGGGACTGCAGGTGGCCTTGAGTTCGCGTGGTGTCGCAAGATTTGGCCTAATTGCTCCCCCTATCAGGGTCAGGGTATTCCCTGCCCGCGGAAGCAGACAGCTAGCATTTCTCACCAGGCTCTCTGTAATTGGCTCGGCTGTTTGAAAACATATCCAACATGGATAGCCAACGTCTAATCTCCGGTATTATATTCGGGCCAAAGCACATGCTCTGTTCCCTTCACATCTAGCAATGAGCCTTCGCACTTCCCAACCTACTGGCATCGCATTTTTGCCATTTATCTCCTGTCTCCCCGTTATTTGTTTCGCACAATAGAGGTGCGGAAAATCTCTCCCGCACCACGATTCCTGATGCACCCATTGTGTTCAGGAATCTTTCACTCATCTTTATTTGCGTCGATTATCTAAACTGGCTTAATGTAAGGATTGAGAATGTTGCCCCTGTATCTCCCAAAAAGGTAACTGATGTACCTTCCACATATAACATAGAGGTGGGCATCGACTTATATGCATCATTATGATATTGGACACACTGTCCATACTTCGCAATCTCAGCGCACAACATAGAGGTGTGACATGTCACAGTGCTCGTAAGGTTAGTAGAAGAGATTCGCTGAAGCGAATCTTTGGTTGCCCAGCATAAAGGAATCAGGCTTACCTGTACCTTGTGGTCAGCCCACCTCCACCACAGATTTCCCCTGTCAGTCCACCTGTTGCTCAACCTGTACGTCCAACTGAGGCTGTCTGTGTGGGCACTGTATCGCCCAGTGGTCCATTGTTTTGCAAATAATACATGCACCAGATCTTCCTCTGCACACGCCTCTTCCGCGACCTCTTCCACTTCCACGACCAGCACCTCTTCTTCTCTCTCTTCCTGCAGCACCTCCCTCCAACGGCTGGGTGAGTATTTGCATCATAGTAAGCTGCGTCTTATGTGTTTCCTGTTCCATCTTTAGTTTCCGCTTATTCTTCGCTTGGGTAAGCAATTCTTCAGCATGTATTGCATGTCGTTCTATCAAATCAGCTTTCCTGTATCCCAGGTAATACATGTGTCTTTTATGTTTTTCGCTATTTCATCCTTTATTCCATTGATGAAGCTGCTCCTTGGGTGTGCCTCATACGGCGTGATTTCTGCCGCCATTCTGTCGTCGGGTGGTCTCAATCCACGATGGACGTTATGGACTTCCAAGAGGCGCGTCAGGTACTGGAACACTGACTCACCTTCCCATTGTTTACACATTGCTATTTTGGTCATGTCCATTCTTACTGGTAATGCCTCCCTACAGGCGCTTGCCAGTGCTGCAACAAAATCATTAAAGTATCTGTTCACTCCGCTTGCGGGTTGGCTACTCTGGCAGGGACGTTTGCAGCTGGCCAGGTATACTTGAGTTTGGAGACATCGGCACGTTGTTTTCGTCCCAGGAGACATTTCATCGCATGTGACGTTGGGCGGAACTCAGTTCAGAACGTTACCACTTCTTCGGCGAACTAATTACCTCCAAACACGCGTGGGTCAGGCAACTGCCCATGGGCACTTTCCAGAACCTTCATGGTTCATGGTCGGTGGACCAACACTGGATGCTCTTTTGGACCTGCAACTTCAACCATTGGGGCTTGCAGAACAATCTGGTTAGATGATCATGCGACAATAGACTCACTATCTGACTCATCACCCGCCGGGTTGATTGCGAACAGGCCCTGGATGCCTTTCTGTCTTGGAGTTATCGTCCTTCTTTTGGGCTTCTTGCTTCAATTGATGGTGGGTGTGGTGTGCTATCGGTGATCCAGCAGACCCTGAGGCGGCGGCCGCTGACGTGTAATCTTCGCCAGGCAATCTCGTAGGGGGGCTGCGGGGTGGAGGGCAGTATTTAAGGTCAGAATCTGAAACAGACTTAAGAGACTGTACAGCTTCTTTAGGTTGTTTTCCGCGTGTGTCTGCATGTGCGCTGGTGTTTGTACGTGTATTTGATCTATCCTTTACATGAGTTTGCCTTTCTGTGATATCAGCCTCAGCCTTCCGCATGTTATTAGCACTCCAATTCACGGGTTCTATTTTTCCCTTCCTTTTCACCTTCCCTCTCTCCTCCAATCTCGACCTCAATATTTCCAGCTGTCTTTTACTAAAACTTCCTCCCTCCAGAAATCTACATTCCTTGATCCACAATTCTGACTGATTTACAGACTCTGGGCTGTAATTATTTAGCATGTATTGTTTTTTGGTTGGCCATTCCAAGTCCTGCATGGACTCTTCATTTTTGCTCTTGTTGGAGCCCATTTTTATTGCAACTGGAAATGTGTTGAGCTCTCTCTCTCACGGTACCATCATTTTTTCTCTTTGACTTGCTTTCTTATCCCCGGAGTTATTCCTCAATTCCTTGGTTTTTGTAAACCAAGAAACCACGTACCCGGTACGTCTTTGGCGAGTCCAATTCAGCTAATGGTGGATCCAAGTGTAAAAACACTCTTAAACTTGCTGTCTCTTAAACAGTCAAGAGACGGCAATCTGCTTCCCAAGGGTTTTGGTCTGATAACACGCAAGAGTTCACTGAACCCTTTTCCTGCTGTATTTATTCTCTTAGAATGAGTCTCTATGTCGGAATCATTAAACCACGACTCTTACCCCGAGCCTATTCAATTCGAACCCCCGGAGCTGGGGCGATCCACAGATTCCCATTCCTATCATTCAAAACGGTCAGTTCAGCACTCAAGATGTAGTGAAAGACCTTAAAGATGTTGGCGCCTGTGCCTCCTGGGAATCTTCAGAATTTCACCCAGTCGCAGAGTCCCGGGACGAGCTCCCAAGTTTACTCTCTTGGAAATTAATTCGACTTGACACAATTATTAGCAAGAGCAACGAAAGAAGATTTATTTTAAATTCTGCAGAATTGACTCCATTGCACTAAGCCAGATTCCTCAATGAATTGAGCATTGTTCAGATGCTTGCCTTATACTGTTTCTTATCACGCTCTCAAGGGCAAAAACTGGGGGAATTCAAGTTGTCATTCTCTCATCCCCTGGTCTGAGACATAACAGGTCTTCGGCTTTCACTGAGTTCGACTATCGCAAGGTCGAAGTGAATGTTTTCAGAATTCAGAGATAAGCTGACTACAGACCTTCATCAAAGTATTGTTTACAAAGCTCAGTACAGCATTATATTTAAGAAAAAAGCATTCTCTTTTAAATTTCACCGTAAATAGATAATTAATTTCACAGTAAATGGGTAATGTTCCATTACACAGATCATGAGTCTGGTGTGGATTAGTAGTCCAGTGACATTTCCACAACAGCAACATCTCCACATGGGCACCATTCGGAAACCAGACTGACCAGGTTATTGCTGTGCTGTGTGACAGCTCTGTCAGAAAGAATTCCTCCCAATTTGACTATCGTGATGGGACTGAGGGAGTGGTAATTGGAGAGATTTTAATTACTTTACTCAATAGTGGACAGGGCATAATGGAGTAATTTCCCACATTGCCAGGGAGATGTCCGAGTTAGAGCTGGAATCAAACAGCCTCCCCAGGGACACGGCTTGTTGGGCAGCACAAGGCTTCAGTCCAATTACAGGAATGGTGTCAGGGCCCATAGCCTTTCTCGTATCTACTGTGTTCAGCTGTTTCTTCATGTCACGTGCAGCTAATCTAATTGCTTGAAGACTGCCACCTGTGATTCTGTGGGCATCATGATGAGGGTGAGGTGCATCATCCACTCAACACGTCTGGCTGAGGATAGTGCAGACACCACATACTTGACTTTTTCACTGGTGCACAGAACTGTTCCCATATTGAGGATGAGGATATCTGTGGAGTTCTTTCCTACAGTAAATTGTTTAGTAGTCCATTGACATTTATGCTTGGACTTCGCAGGACGACTTCGCTTAGAACTGATTTGTTCGTTTTGGGATCATTTCACCCTCTGTATCAGATGTCAGTCCGACTGTGTGGAATGTAACCAGTCAAGTGTGATACCTTGAATAGGTTGACATCAGGTTCAGGTGCACGTGATTCCGACCCTGGCATGTTCACCCACACTCATCACTGAACCATGGATCAGCTTGATGGTAATTGTAGACTGATGGATTATCTTGGTGAAAATGTTACAGATTGTCGTTGAATACAATTCTATTTTTGCTGCTGCTGTGATCTATAGTATCAGATGATAACCCAGTTTAAGCTGCAATATCTGCAATTCATTTCTATTGCCTGTCCCCCAGTCCACACCGAGACCCATTCATCCATCAGTCCTGTATTCAGTGATCTACTCTGTTTTCTGATGTGTAATACTTCTATTTTCATATTCGCATTCTGCTGAAAGTCTCTCCTTGGTGTCACCCTCCAATTTATTACTTTTACTAAATCCATTTAAGGAATTAATCTATACCTTTTCCTTTCCGTAAAGCCATCTTCTGTATTTTAAGTGAATTGTGTCCTTCTGTTTTTCTTCCTGACCATGATTAAGAACTGCGTAGTGTCAGTGTTATGCAGTTTCAGAGTCAAGGACCTTGTCACCATGCATTATCTTTCAATTCCCAATGTACGGCGCTCGTTGCTGGATAGGATGTTTGGGCAAGTTTAATTTATTTCTTTGGAAATTGTTCAAAAACAGATATTGCTGAATGAACTGCTGAAGGTGTTGCAGCATCTTCTGGAGTGAATGCAGAGTTAAACTTTTAGGTCCAGTGACCCACTACAAAGTTCTCAGTTTCTCCAGCATTTTTTATATTTTATTTCCAGTATCCATAGTTACTTGTTTAGTTGAGAATTTGTGCAGCACCTATTCAGTTTTGGAGAAACTCAGCAGATCTGGAAGCATCTGCAGAGAGAGAGAAACAGAGTTAGCGTTTCAAGTCTAGTGCGACACTTCTTCATAACTGACAAGGATTGAAAAATGCGCTTTTTAACCCCTTGCCAGAGGTGGGGGATGGATGACAGGGAAAAGAGGTTTTGGGAAAGATAAACGGGATTTTAGCAGGAGTGAAGGAGAAGATGACGTAAAACGGGTATAAATTCAGATGTGAATGGGGGAAAGGGGTTCTCTCTACTGAGTACAAGATAAAGAAGACAAAACCGTACAAAGTCATAGGGAGGCCAAGAGGCAGAATGTTGATTATGTGGCATTTTCTCGATCTGGCCATAAATACGTTTTCACTGTGGAGATCATCACCCCATTGAGACAAGGGAATTTCCGTGCTTGACCTCTTATTGGGTCTCGTAAGCGTTTCATGCTTCCTTAGTATTGTAATCTGGAGAAAAACAAATAACAGTATGAATTTTGGTCTAGGTATTGTTTACCTGTCATGTTTAATATTGCTTCAAATTTGCAGTGCTTTTTTATGCTTGCTTTTGAAGTTATTATTGGATGGAGTATACAAGGTTGAGGGGTGACATTATAGAAGTTTCTAAAATTATAGGGTGAGTAGCCAAGCTTTTTTTTTCCCACGGGATGGGCGAGTTCAGCCATGAAAGGCATAGGTTTCAGGTGAAAGAGGGAAAATTTAAAAGGGAAGAAGGGGCAATGCTTTTACACAGAGGGTGGTGTTTGTATGGAAAGAGCTGTGTTAAAGAAAGAGTGGGAAAAAAAATAGAGGCATATGGGCCAAATGAAAGCAGAATGGACTAGCTTAATTTGGAAAACTTGGCCAGCATGGACATTTAGGAAAGCTTCACGCAGAGTCAGTTTGGTTTTCTGAAAGGAAAATTACATTTTGCCCTCCAAAACCATGCAAAGTTTTTGTAAAAATGCCTGTAAGTGCAACAAGTGGCCATAATAAAGGGGATCTGGTTGACTCGAGACTTTCCAGAGAATTTCCACTAGGTGTTACAAAATTAAAGTTATGACACAAAACAGAAGCTCGTAGGATGACGGATAATTAGTTAACATGGGATGATGTTTGATTAACACATAAAAATCGGAGAGTCGGGATTAATGGATATTTATGACAAACGTGTATCTGCTGGAGTAGCGCAAATATCAGTTCGATGGCGTCAATTATTTACACTCTATACTGATAGCCTGAAGGAGGGTGACAGTGGGTATCAAAAGGCAGGCTGTTATTTAATGGAGAGGATTCCAGAAAAGGAGCAGTACAAAGAGATTGGACTGTTCCTGTGTATGAAACACAAAGTCAACATGCAGATGCAGCAAGTAACTAGGTAGGTTCATTTGGCGGCTTCCTGGATGAAAGTGTTGACTTATTGAGAACCTCTAAAATGATACGCCAATTATTCATTGTGGATTTAATGAATGCGGAGTGATACTGCGAAAAAAAAGCAAGACACAGAGAGGGCTAGATAAGGTAGATATTGAGAAGTTGGTTCCAAACCTGGGTGGCGTCTCGAACTCGGGGACATACATAAGGAAGATCGATTTCAATATGCGATGCAACGTAATGTCTTCTCTCAGAAGGCAGTGAATGTCTGTAATTCCCTCACCCAGAGATGTGTGGAGGGATACAAGGAGTCGGCAAGAAAGCGGAGTTGAGACCTGGAGTCGGTCAGCCATGTTCTTATTAAATGACAGGGCTAGCTTGAGGGGCCGAATTGCCTACTCCAGTTTCTACGTTTTAATTCCACATGTTATGCTTTTGGGAAGTAACTGGTTATTTCCCTGGACGTCGTGTGGTACAATGGTGCATTCAGGAGCAGCAGAGGATTTGTCTGAGTTAACCCTGGGTGGGGTATGGAGTAATCACAGCGATTCTGGGTCTGTAACATGACCCACATCTGGAGCAGAAGTTACAGAGAGGGGAAGCCTGGAAACAGGGATTGCGGGTCGGGGTCACTTCCTGACCCGGCCTGGATTTTCCAAGTACATTTCCAAACTACACCTAACCATCGGAGTGGCCTCGATCTGCCCCTGTGAAGCAGGTCCGAAGGGCTGAAGGGAACATCATCACATAGGGCTAACGGACACGAGTGGGCCATTCTACCCTTTGACACAACACCACCAGTAAATTAAGTCGTGGCTCATCTCATTGAGGTCCAAGATGCATTTTTCTCCCCATGTACCATTATGCCTGATTCACCGGTCTATGGAAATTCAGGCGAAGCCAGCCTCGATATAATGTGAAGATCCAGCCCATCGCTAACATCTGGGAAAGAGAATTCCCACTTGAATTAATTCCCACATTGTGTATTTCTCCTCATTCATGTTCTGACTGAGGTTGCAACGTCATTGTTTCATTTTCTAGTCCCATTCCTCCACTGCTCACAACACATTTTAAATGTAGCCAGGTTGGTGATATGGCCGATGATAGCGGTCTCAGACTGTATCAATTTCAGTGACAGGAATAAGTCAGGCAACTGTCTTTAGTCAGCCACAGTAACTATAATAACTAACGGATGATAATGGTGTACCTATGGTTACCACTGCTGTCTCACATCACCAAGGAGCTGGGTTCAATTCCAACCTCAGGCGACCCTCTATGTGGAGTTTGAACATTCTCCCCGTGTCTGTGTGGCTTTCCTCCCAATGCACCAGTTTCCTCCCGCAATCCAAAGATGTGCATCTTAAAGTGGATTGGTATTGCGAAGTTGCCCATTGTGTCCAGTGATTTGTAGGTTAGGTGGGTTAGTCATGGAAAATGTGGGGTTACATGGATCGGATGGGGGGTGGGGTGGGTGGCTGGACCAGTGAGATTCAGCTCGTTGGGTCCGTATGGACGTGATGGACGGAATGTCCTGCTTCCACACTGTAGGAATTCCATAATAATGACAAGTTTGGAATATACAAACACCCTGTGTATCTACTTGATCCACTCTCCTCAAGGACTTGTATGTTTCAATAAGATCACCTCTCATTCCAAAAGTAACCTGTTAAAGCCGCCATAATAAAAGCCCTTCATCGCCGGAATAAGTGAAGTGAAACATCATTGAACTGCTTTCAATGTAATTATGTCCTTTCTCAGGTAAGGGGACAAAAGAAAAACTAATCTTACACTCAGATCATGAGGTTTATTTGTTTTCTCAAAGTGCTGTGCGTCTTTCTACCTGTCTTCCTTGCAGAGCATTGGAGGCAGAGATATTGAATAATTTTGAGGCACAGACAGAAGATTCAGAAATAACAATGGAGTCAAGGATTATTGGGAGTGGGCAGGAATGTACAGTGTGGGGGAAATGCTGACAGAGGTTCAAAATGACACGGTTCCAGAACATCCAGGAATACAATGCAAAACGAAATGATGACATCGATAAAATTTTAAGGGGGAATCCAAGATGAATCCAACTGAAATGTTTGCTTTGCTGGGCTCTGCATCACTGCACAGGCAAAGTGGCGCTCTAACCCACCCCACCTAAGCCATTTACTTCAAATTCAACACTAAAAGAGTGATAGAATCTTTGCTAATCCCGTTTTGTGAAGTGGAAATGACAAAACACTGGAAAGGATCGAATAAGTCCCAACAAGCGGTGCACTTGTCAAAAGCAACGAGGCATGCCTGAGGCCGTAGCTGCAACCCACTCTGATCGTTCGCTTGACCCAGTTATTCACCAGGCCTTGGTCGCTGAATTCATCAAGTTATGGGAAATGATTGAAACCATGATTGAAGAAAAGTTGAGTCGTGGATAGAACCACGACCACTCTCAGCCCTGCTCTAAAAGCATGAGCAGCAACTTGAAAGCCTTTGAAACAGAACAGATGATGTCAAGTGCCGAACTGCAGTGACAGAGACTGCGATCTCTTCCTCTCAGGAGCGGATCCTCACCCTTGAAAAACAGGTCCGTAACTTAAATGAACATGATGACGACCTTGAGAACAGTGTCACGATGAAGCATGTTCACATCTGCTGGACCCGACGGCAGGTGGTCAAACAGTGTGTTTTTTTGAGAATTGGCTGCCGCAATTCCTTCACTTCGAAACTGAAGAGGGATGGGTGAAGAGTGAGGCAGTTCATCGGGTTACGGTGCGCAGGCCAGGCTCAGACCAACACCTTCGCCCTGTCTTTGTGCGGTTACATAGTTATGGGGATAAACAAAGACTTATGGATGCTTCCAGCGCAGAGGGGAAAGATCCGATGGCTGTAATTCATGAGAGCTCCAGGATTATGTTCCTTTGGGATTTGTCACCTTCGGTGATTCAGAAAAGAAAATCTTTTGATGATATCAAGAGAAGAGAAAGGGAACGCGGGATTCAGTATTCCTTACGGCACCCAACGGTGCTCCATATTGCTTTGAATGGACCCTTGAACTCGTGTGAATCTATAGAGAATGCGAAAACTTTGTGGATCTTTTAAAGTAGGCTGATGTTTTAATGGATTAGATAATCATGTTTCGCTTTTCTTAATGAAATTTTGTTGGATTTTTCTGGTAGTAACCAGTGTAAAATTAAGTCGGGGTTGGGTAGAGTACACACTTTTAACTTCTTCATTCGTATTACTACTTTTTATCTATTTCTTTGCTTGTCTCTGGGGTGCAGCTCAAACTGGAGGAAGTTACAAATGTGGTTGTGATGACTAAGTGCCGACCTAAGGGCAGTTCCAGCCCGATTTTTGTGGTTAATTGCGCTGTATGCCACAATGGTAGCGGGAAGAAGATAACGTTTTGTGATATGTAAGCATCCAAAGTAAGCGGGGAGAGGGGTACGTTCCCTATCGATTGCATTGGCATGTTGGATTTTGTTTCGTTTTATTTGTTTTGTCTGTGTTTAATTTTATAAAGTTTTGAGTCCTTGTTAGTTGTTGTAGTTTTCGATGGCACAGCTTTTTAGGCAATTTCTGCCTTTTCTTTTCATTAAGACTCAGCAATGTGTGATTCGAGATCTTCCCCTCTGCCGTTCAAATGTTGCTAGACTATGTTATAGATAATGATGTGGGGAAATGATGTACCTGGAATATTAAGGAGAGCCATTGGCCAGCCAACAGGAATAATGTACTTTCTAGTCTGTAATAAGAGAGGGTGGATGTTGTCCTTTTGCAGGAGATGCACCTTGATGACATGGAACATTTGACATTGCAGAAGGGTGGGTTTGATCGGGTTTATTTTTCATCTTTCAATACGAGGAGTAGGGGAGTGGCCATTCTGGTTAGGAAGAAACTTCCATTTAAATTAATGGATTGTAATAGACACTCATGGAAGGATCATAATCCCTAAGCATTGAACTATGGGAAAGAAAATAGCATTTGGAATGTTTATTGCCCCACCCCACCCCTAGACGCACTCCCTTAAATTCCTGGTACTTAATTTTCCAAATTAAGTGATCTTGCATCGTGGCACATTACTGTAGAAGGAGACATCAACTATTTTTTGGATCCGACGGTGGAACAGAATGTTCAAAAGTCCCCCAATACCCTTGTTATAATGTAAGCAATTCGTGGATTTGTGCGTGGAACTGCAGCTGGTGGATGTCAGGAGGCAGCTCCATCCCATAGGTTGGCAATTTATTTTCTTCTTTTACCCACAGAAATGCCACACTGGGGTTGCTCTCTTCCTCACCTCTGCAATAATCTTAGATTCGATGGTATCCTGCGCAATTAGGAATATTACCCTTTCTGGCCATGAAGCAGTATACTTATTGGTTAAGATTAACGGCAATATAACAGGTTCGAGACGCTGACGAATGGATCAATTTCTTCTTAAGGCTAGTTAGTTCATTGAGTATTTCTCTAATGATTTCAGATTTTTTTGAGCCATTAATTCAGATTCAACCAGTAACCCATCCATTCTATGGGAAAATGCTAAGGCATGTGTCAATAGAATAATTATTCCTTAGGAAGCAGCGGAAGAGGGAGTAGCAACGCTTGCACCAGACAGGGTTTAGAGGGCATACTGGTTGACCCTCGGTGGCTAAGCTGCAGAGGATTACAACGC
Source organism: Chiloscyllium plagiosum (assembly GCF_004010195.1). Lineage (NCBI taxonomy): Eukaryota > Metazoa > Chordata > Chondrichthyes > Orectolobiformes > Hemiscylliidae > Chiloscyllium > Chiloscyllium plagiosum. The sequence continues at coordinate 39,206,202 of NC_057717.1, forward strand.
TTCGGTCTACAGTGAATTCCACAGACAGCCACGAAGGAACTTGATTTTTGCAAAACAAAAGCTATTGATGATGGTACTAACCAAGGAAAGTATTCAGCCAATCTTTTGAGGGACGAAGAGCGCCCCCAAGCCATTAACTCAATTAGGGAAGGTACTGGGACCCTTACTTGCGATTCCATAAAGATTAAAGCTGCATTTGGGAGATTTTACTCCGAACTATATCAGACTGAGCATTATGAAGATAGATGGATTAAGATCGAGTTATTTTTTTCAAGAACTAGGATCTTCCAGTGGTAAGCCCTGAATAAGCATCTTGGCTTAATGCACCATTGTCAGTGCAGGAGGTTGTGAAGCAATCTCAGGGCGGAAAGGCATCCAGTCCTGATGGATTTCCGAGTTAATTTTATGACGAATTTATAAACATTTACAAACAAGGCCGATGCTTACCATCTGGAATCACTCATAAAGTCACGACCCCTTCCCACCATCCTTAAGAGAGGCGAAAATCTCTCTTATTCTTAAGAAAAGGAAGACACCAAAAGATTGTTCTTCTTATACGCCCAACTCACTTTTAAAGGTTAATTTCTAAATTCTGTCTGTGACCCTTACATTAAGGCTGGCAACTGTGTTACCTTCCATTGTCAAAGTGGACCACACCGGCTTATAAAGGGCTGCAGGTATTCCAATAATATTAAGCGATTACTCGATATGATCCACGCGTGTCAACAACAAATTATACAGGTATTAGCGATCTCTTTAGATGCAGAGGGCATTTGATTTTTTTTTTTGAGTGGCTGTATCTCTTCAATCCATTTGAATGCATTGGTCTAGACAAAATTTGTATCAAATCGGTAACGGTCCTTTATCGCGATCATCTGACTGCAGTTCTCGCCAATGATGTGCGATTTAATAATATTAATATTTCTCGAGACAGTCGATAACGCCATTGTTGTTTACCTTGATGATTGAGCCTCTGGCAGAGGCCATCCATAGTTACCACAACACATCTGCCCCAGACGCGGGATAGAAGTCACGTGAGATTACATTGTCTGCAGATGATTAGATTCGATTACTTACAGTGTGTAAACAGGCCCTTCAGACCAACAAATCCACACCGACCTGCCGAAGCGCAAACCACCCAGATCCATTCCCCTACATTTAACCCTTCACCAAACACTACAGGCAATTTAGCCAGGCCAATTCACCTATCCTGCATATTTTTGGGTTGTGGGAGGAAACCGGAGCATCCGGAGGAAACCCACGCAGACACGGGGAGGATGTGCAAACTTCACACAGAGAGTCGCCTGAGGCTGAAATTGAACCCCGGTCTCTGACCTGTGAGGCAGCAATGCTAACTACTGTGCCACAATGCTGCCCATGATGTTCGTATGTTTTTGTCAAATCCCATAGTTTCCGAACCTCACCTCATGCAACGCATCAATTCGTTTGGTGACGTTTCTGCCTATAAGATTAATTTTACAAAGTCGGAACCATGCCTATGGGAGATCTAATGCTGAGGGAGAATCTCGATTTTCTTTTAAATGGTCCCCGGTGGTGCGGGTGTTCTCTATTTAAGTATATTCATTACTTTCATCTTTGATCATATATTTAACGTGAACTTATCCGTTTTTTGAAAAATATCAACAAGCCTTTCGAAGAAGGGATGCACTTCCAATATTCTGGCTAGTTCGGATAGCTCTTATTAAAATGAATGTCCTCCGTCATTTGCTATGCCCCGTGGGAATGTTTTATTTGATGTTTCCCAGACAGACATTTAGGTGACTTAATGAATAATTTAGCTCTTTCATTTGTCACCATAAGCCGCCCCTTATCAAGTTAACCAAACTGCAACGACCCCACAGTTCGTGGGGAATAGATTTCTCGGATATTAAAAGCTATCAATTAAGCTCTTCTTTACCCTATGTTAGTGACTGGGCCCGTGAGGCCTCGGCGTCAATATGGTTCGATATTGATGTTTCTCAGGCAATGTGCTCCCTTAGTAGTCTACTGCTCATAGACTGGCCCTGGTCAGTGCACCTTACTCAGGTACACATGGGGAAAAAAAAAACTTCAATGTCCTCTTGTTCGATGCTCGGGAAAAAAAAAAAATCTGTTGTATTGTGTGTCTGTAACCCCCCGGGTCACTCGGGTTGGTGTAATCTCATCATGGTGCACTTCCCTTTGGGGTTTCTCAAAAGTATGGTGCATCAGAAAACAAACGATTTTTATACGGCATGGTAGCACTTTTTGAATTATCGAGATACAGATTAATCTGCCAGTCTAAGAAGTTTTTTTTTGTTGCCATGGCGATATTGTCTAATGAATCCAATATTCGGAGAGGAAGAATTACGAACAAATGAACGTGTATTATTTAATTCCTTTGAAGAATGACAGGTATAGATGTGTTATGTTGAGTTGTATTATTCATTTATTAGTTACTTTTTATTTTTATTTTTCTTCTGTCCGCTTATTTACCTTGTTGTTATGTATGCATATACACGTGGGTGTAATTTTGTTCAGTTTGTGTTGTTTCCCTGAGTTGTGTACTTATCGGTTCATTGTAACATTAAGCATTTCTCTGTCAAAAATATTTTTTTCTGAATTAAAATGCAAACATGGACAGAATAAAGTCCCAAAGCACCGCTTTCTCTTTAGTGAGCACATAAAGTGCGATTTAAGCTTGAGTGTTACCACACCTCAGGTGATGGGGTCAGGTTCAGAGAGCATCCCCTTCACGCTAACCTCTGTCAGTGTTGAATTGAACCAGCGATGTTGGTTTCCCTCTACATCACAAACCAGCCATCCAGCCAACTGAACAGGATACTGTGAAATTATCATATACAGAAATAGTCAAAGACAAATTAATAAGGAAAATTTGATGTGAAGGAAAATGCACAATTCAGGCAATGGTCAAAATAACGGCTGATGATAAAAATGTTCTCTGCTCGAAATTGTATTTTATAACGAAACAATTGTTTAGAAGCTGTATTTGGCTGAATACAATAAAGTGACACAAGCGAAATAAGCAGAATTACTAATTGTGATTGAATATCAATAACCATGAAATAAGAGTATATTTCTGATTAGTCTGGGTGAAGCATGCTTCCCATTGCATGAAACTAAAAAGCTGATGGAACAAATCTTCTTTTGGAGAGTCGGTCCCCATGGGAAATGCCTCCCGAACACATGCTTGATGGAACCCACGTAAAAATGCCCGAGTGTCGTCTGGTCAGCGACAGGACGCCAGGGGGTTGAATGACTAAAATTTCCTGTATCGTGGAGCTCATGACACAGTCAGATCAACATCCCGTCTTATTAAATTTTAGAGTACAGTTAAAGAGCTGATTGGCCTCATGATGGATTTTAGTTGTATGTGATTTAAACAAATACAAGTCTGTTCCTTCCGCCAATGTTTTACACACTCGGGCACTGCCATTTTCCTGAAACTGGGAATTACTTAGATTACAGATATATGATTAGATTAGATTACTTACAATGTGGAAACAGGCCTTTCAGTCCAACAAGTCCTCCGAATAGCAACCCACCCAGACACATTCCCCTCCTTTTACCCCTTCACCTAACATTACGGGCAATTTAACTGGTCAAATTCACCTAACCTGCATATTTTTAGACTGTGGGAGGAAACCGGAGCACCCGGAGGAAACCCACACAGACAGGGGAAGAACGAGCAAACTCCACACAGACTGTTGCCTGAGGTGGGAATTTAACCGGGTCTCTGGCGCTGTGAGGCAGCATTGCTAACTATTGTGCCACCTTGCCGCCCAAAAATTTGGAGTATTATCTGGAGCATTTCATAATCAGTGCTCTCCGAACATTCAATAACTCTGGGGGGTATTACAAAGGCAAGACAGAGAGAGGGGAAGGTGTTGCATACAGTAGTGAGAGAGGTGGAGCATGAGCCTTGTACGGAGGTAGGTGCTGTAACAGATATACAGTGAGTGTGCGGGAGTAGAGAGAATACGGTGACCCTCATTCTGACAGAGTGGGGATGGTTATTGATGCTTGTCCTGTATTGCTGGACAATTTTTCAGACCGCAGATACTGCACTGAGCTGGGTGGTGAGCTCAGACCATGCTCAGTGAGTCTGGTGGTGTGGCCCCTCTGGGAAGCGAATGGTCCCCCTCTGTACTAGCCCTCTGTGCCCCTGTCGACAAACCGTGGTGTAATTGGCCCTCATCTGCCATGCTCAGGGTAAACTGTGCAGGACAGCTCCAAACTGAGAAAGATCAATCATGTGCCCATTGGCCTTTTAAAGTTGGCACCAGTGCCAGGGATCACGGAGTATTCAGTGGCATCCGGGCGATGGTGAGTATCTCCAGCCATGATGGATGGGGGAATCGGGCTGGCAATGAATGACAGGGACACCATGGGGTGGCTGGGTGGTTAATGAGGTGAGTTCAATAAGGTAGCACCAGGAAAGTAGCTTGGTCTCGTGCAGACGATTCCTCTGTCACACGCAATGAAAATGACACTGAGACAAATTATTTTTAGATTCAGCATAATGAGTCAAATGTTCGGCTGAGCCCACTTCCAGTTACAAATCTGCAGAACCTTCCATCATCTGAACTCACACCAATATCCCGTTCGCCATCATTCCTGGGAATACTGGCTTATGTTGCCTGATGCTATCTAAAATTTTACATTTCAACACTCTGAAACCTGTGAACACGTCCTTTCATGACATTATTTCTCAAACTCCCCCTCTCTCTCTATACCCCCAACCACTTCCATTTACAGTCATACAGTCCTACTGCACGGAGACAGGCCCATAAGTCAAAACTGTTCCATACCGACCAAGATGTCCGTCCACATTCACCTAATTCCCTACACTTGGCCCATATCCATCTGAGCCTTTCCTGTCCATACATTGTTTTAAACAAATTGCAGCGAGATATTGTAACATCAAGAAAGACCTCAGGAAATACCTCACTGTATCTACAATTCATCTCACCACGGCGCTTAGATTTCACAGAATCGGTTTGACTGGAGATTAGAAACAAGAAGGAGAAGCAAACCCACTGGTGGGAGATATATATGGAATACAACACTGCAGGGAAAATTTTATGTATGTTGTAAACAGAAAACTAGATATACAAGAATTTGCAGGAAAAGTTCAACCCGGTCTGGTAGCATCTCAAGGAAGAAAGTCGAAAAGTGTGGTCGTCGAATAGCACAGCAGGTCAGGCAGCATTCGAGGAGCAGGAAAGTCTATGCTTCGGTCATAGGCCCTTCATTAGAAATGCACATCAGAATTCACTGCATCTGCTGTTATCACTTTTTCCTAATCCTCTGTAGGAAGAGAGCAGAGTCAATGTTTGAAATCTGGGGACTCTTCATCAGAACAGTTTTTCTTTCCGATCTCCAGTATCTGCAGCTCTTTGTTTGATTTTAGATCAACAATAATCTTGCATGTTGCTGTATTAATGGAAAGCTTGATCTGGGAACGAGGGGAAAGGGTGAGGGCAGAAGAGCAGGCAATGTATCCGTCATAGCTTAAGTCCCCGTCCAACAGAATGTGATTCCTGGGGTGAAGGTAAAGGAGGGCTTGTCAGATGCACCGCACTGGAATTCAACATCATCTGAACAGATGTGACAAATCCAGAGAAAGTTGGAGGATGCAGTCTCTCCCTCAGCTGGTTATTGGGTGACATGGTGGCTAGCTCTACTGCCTCCCAGCACCAATGACCTGGGTTTGATTCCACCCTGTGGTTACTCTCTGTGTGGTGTTTGCGCATTCTCCCTGTGTTTGTGTAGGTTACCTCTGGATGCTTGGTTTTCATCCCACAGTCCAAAAATACACAGGATAGGTTCAGTGGCCTTAGTAAATTGCCCCGTAGTGTCCAGGGATGTGCAAGTTAGCTGGATTGTCTGTGGGAAATGTAGAGTTACCTGAGTAATGTAAGGGTGTGTTTGTCAGCATATGATCTGGAGGATCAGTGAGACTCGATGGGTCAAATGGACTGTTTCCACACTGTAGCGATTCTATAATTTATATTTAGGTGTCTCTGTTTGGCTACACTTCCCAGAATCCTACCTATAAGTGTTGATCCAATTTAAATCAAACAAATGCAACCCCTTACGTTTATCTAACAGAAAGTCCATCAGCCACTCCTCGGACATTTGGCCGATCTGAACAGCGTCCCGTTGTACTCTGTGTTAAGCATCTTCATTGTCCGCCAAATCACCAATTTTAGTGTTATCTGCAAGCACACTAATCATTCCTACAATATTCACATCTGAATCATTTATATAAGTGACAGAATCCATTAGATCCTTGTGGTACACTCCAAAAAGCCCCCCACCAGCATTGCCTTCAACTCTTTCTGCCTAGCCAAATACCTCTAACACTCCTTGTATTCCATGTGATCTAACCATGCTAACCAGATTAGCATGAGGAATCTTTTTAACGCCTTACTAAAATCCATGTCCTATTCCACCGTTCGATTCCTATGCCTTCATCAATCTTCTTCGTCAACTTGTTCGAAAAACTAAATCAAATTATTAAGGCACTATTTCCCACACACAATGTCATGTTGACTATTTCCGATCGGAATTTACGTTTCCAAACACAAGTAAATCCTATCCCTCGGAATCTCCTCCAACAACTTATCCACTAATGACATCAGGCTACCTGGTCTACAGTTTCCTGGCATTTCCTTATAAACTGTTCTTCAACAAGGCACAATTTGTCTTGTGACTGTCCATGATACAAGTATCTCAGCTAGAGACCGAAAATTTAATTCCATAGCTTCTCATCGGGTCCACGGTACACCAGATCAGGCCATAGAACAGAGAACAGTACAGCACAGTACAGGACTTTGGGCCCTTGATGTTGAACCGTCAGTTTATCCTACTCTAAGATCAGACTAACTTACATGCCTTCCATGTGCTTATCCAGAGTCGCTTAAAATGTCCGAGTGAGTTATCCACATTAATGCATTTTAAGATGTCCAGCCCTTCATCTTCCGTAATGTGGACACTTTTCAATAGATAAGTATTCATTTCTCCAAGTTTTTTATCTTCCATATCCTTCTCCACAGTAAATACCGATGCGAAATATTTTTTAGTATCTCACCCATCTCCTGTAATTCCATTCATAGGTCACCTTGCTGATATTTAAGGGGCTCTGTTGTCTCCTTAGTTACTCTTTTGACCTTCATGTATTTGTAGAACCTCTTTGGATTGTCCCTTACCTTATTTTCCAAAGATATCTTTTGTCTCCATGCTGTCCTCCTGATTTCATTCTTTAATATTAGCCTATAGTCCCTATACTTCTTTGTGGACTCACTCGATCCCTGCTACCTTCACCAATCATGTGCATTTTTTCTTGACCAGATCATCAGTTTCACTCGCCATCCAACATTCCGGACACCTACCAGCCTTGCCCACCTCATGAACAGGAACGTACTCTCTCTAGATTCTGTAATCTCATTTGTGAATGCCTCCCACTTTCCCGCCACAAACTTCTCCCAAGCACCCTTTCAAAGTGCCAGCCTAAAACGTTCAAAATTGGCCTGACTCGATTTAGAACTTTCACATTTATATCGGGACTATTTTTTCTCCGTAAGTATTTTAAAACTAATACTTACTGCATTACAGGCTCAAGAAGCAGAATGGCCTCTTCCTGTCCCTATGTAACAGACTCAATAAGCTGAATGGCCTCCTCCTGTTCTTCTGTAACAGGTTCACTAAGCTGAATGGCCTCCTCTTGTCCCTTTGTAACAGACATGAGAGACTGAATAACCTTCTCCTATCCCTGTATAACAGAGCGAGAGGCTGAATGGCCTCCTCCTGTACATCTGTAACTGGCACATGGCGACAGAACTAATTCCTCCTCTTCCTAAGTGACATTCTAAATGCTCTGAAGGATGTCGCAAGGTTATGCCACTATTTGACAAAAGTGCACATAAAACCAGGAGCAGCATTACACAAAGTCAATGGACAATAAATATTGTACCCTGGTTTAACCTCTCTGGAAACTTCCCCATCAATAACGTCATGCAAATGGTCTATTACTTTATCCCTGTCTCATTTTATAAGCAGCATGTAATGTATACAATACTGCATTGTTCTTGTACTGTTCCCTCATCCACGGAAAAAGTAATAAAACGATTTATGGTTCATCCCTTAGCAATCCTCATCCATTCCATCCAGACAGAGTGAATGTTCCCTTTTACTGTAATATGAAAAGTAATGTAAGGAAGGAGTTAACTGAACCTGTTTGTTCGGTCACTGTGATTAATGTCAGTATCCATGGATTGTCGTTACCCCAGTGGAGGGTTTCCATCTTTTAATGATAAATGGGCTCTTACAATATGTTATCCCATTGTATGAGTAGGAGCATCACTGACAGCATTAATAGGGCTCAGCAGCTTGAGAGAGCGGAGGAGGAGAGATCAGAATCTGAGAGCATTAGACAGGAATGCCCCAAGAATGGACAGGAGTTTATCTCTGGGTGCTTGTTTTTTTTCCTACATATTATGATCTATTGCCATTATCGTGGCGATTCGAACATGCACTTCACATTATTCAATATTTTTATTATCCAAATCTGGCTTTCGTTGGTTCCCTGCTAAGTTTCACTGTTCAGTGACGGGGGGAACTGGATTATATTCTAGGCATCTGTATGGATATAGAGCGATAGATCGTTAGAAACTGCGTTGAGGAGCGTGTAAGGACATTCAGGAGAATCAAGGTTGCAGAATATTTAATGCCAGTCGTGGTGTCTGTAGAACAGTGCAGAGATTGGGAGAATTGTATGGACTGGAGAACGTTATAGGACAGGGAGGATGATATGGACTGGAGAATGTTACAGGGATAGTGAGGAGGATAGTATGGATTGGAGAATATTACAGGGATTGTGAGGGGGATATGGTCTGGATGATGTTAGATGGACAGAGAAGATAGTATGTACTGAAGAGTATTACAGGGATAGGGAGGCATAGAAAGAACTGGAGAATGTTACGGGGATAGGAGTGATATGCACTGTGAATATTACAGGGATTGGGAGGGTTGTGTAGAGTGGAGAAAGTTAAAGAGAAAGGGAGGGTGGTATGGATGGACTCAAAAATTAGATGGCATAGATTTAAGGTGAGGGGGAAAAGTTTCAAACGGACTGAAGGGACAGCACAATATGAATGCAGAGTTACATGGACCAAATGCTGGCAAATGGGTTGGATTTATTTAGATCTACTGGTCAGCACGGACGTGTTGGACCGAAGGGTCTGTGTCCATGCTATATATCTTTATGACTTGAAAAGAGTGCATGTCTTATGAAGTAAGGTTGAGGGAGATAAGGCTTTTTTTTCCTCATTGGCATGAAGAAAGAACAAAGAACAAAAGAAAATTGACAGCCCAAGAACTGGCCCTTCAGCCTTCCAAGGCTGAGCCGATCCAAATATACTGTCCAAACCTGCCGGTCAATTCCTAAGCATCTGTATCCCTCTGCTCCCCAGCTACTTATGCATGTGACCAGACGTATCTTAAATGAATCTACAATTCCTGACTCTACCACCTCTGCTGGCAACGTGTTCCAAATGCCCACCACACTTTTAATGAAGTACTTACCGCGTCTATCCCCCTTAAACGTTCCACGTCTCACTTTGAAAGCATGGCCTCTCGTTATTGAATCCTTCACCCTGGGAGAAAGCTTGTCTCTTTCCACCCTGTCTATACCCTTAATGACTTTGTAAACCTCAATAAGTTCCTCCTTCAATCTCCTTTTCTCTATTGAAAATAAACCTAACCTACTCAACCTTTCTTCACAGTTGGCACCTTCCATACTAGAAAGGTGAGGAGCAACTTGAGAGAGGTAAACAAGATGAGGAGAGGCACAGATAGAGTGAATAGTCAGAAACGTTTTTCCCAAAGCATAAGTGGCTATCACAAGTGGGTAAAATGTTAAGGAGACTGGAGGAAGGTTAATAGGAGATTGCAGAGTTTGGTTCTTTACACAGAGTGGAAAGAACGTGGACAGCACTGCCAGTTGGCGGTAATAGTAATAGGTACATCTAATAGACTCTTGGATAGACACTTGAATGGTAGTAATGTGAAAGGTATGTAGGTTAGTCTGATCTTAGAGGGGAATAAAAGGTCGGCATAACATTGATGGTCGAACGTCCATGTACTGTAGGTTTCTGTGTTCTACGTTCCGTATGGTAGACTGGGTAATAAATTCAGAACAACGTAAAAGGATCCGGCATCCAGGAGGAGTAGGTTAACTGGCTATGGAATTGACTTTACAGTCGGAGACAGAGAGTGGTGGGAGACATGTTGTTTTTCTGACTGGAGGCATGTAACCAGTGGATTCACTGTTGTTGGTTATTTGGATAAATGATTTGGCTAAGAATAAAAGTTTCCTGGTAAGTACGTTCGTGGGTGACACTGAAATTGGTCATTTAGTGAACAATGAAGAAGTTTAACTATGATAAGCAGGATGTGCAGTACTGTTGGGATAGTGGGCTGAATAATAGCAGATGGAGTTACTTAGATAAATGCGAAGTGATCCACTTTGGTGAAATAATCAAGGGTAGGACTTGTACATTTAACATTTGGGCCCTGGATAGTGTTGCCAATCAGACACCCAGTGTTTCAGGTACGCAATTCATTGAAAGTGGCGTCACAAGTAGAAAGGTTAGTGAAGCATGCATTTGGGATGCTTACCTTCATTGATCAGAGCATTGAGAGTAGGAGTTGGGATGTCATGTTGTGGCTGTACAGGATATTGGTGGGGCCAACATAAAAACATTGTTGATCAGCAGGAAGAACTCAACTGGTTCGCTTACGACCTTCAGACTCCAGACCCACAGCAATATGGCTGACTTTAAGCTGCCCTCTCTGCAATTAGCAGTGGGCAATGTATGCTTGTCCAGGCGGTGTCACGTACACAACATGATCGAATCAATAAAAATACGTATGCTCTTCTTCCAAACTTCTACAGCTGCTGCATTTCGCACTGTCTTTGTAACACCGCTTAGGTTCTGCCCACTCTCTGTAACACTCTCACCACCTCCAGCACCTTCACCTCTCCCTATCATGCCATTAAACACTGACAACGATTCCTCTTCTCACTTCCCTCCCCCTGCTAGCAGACAGTTCGCAATTCCTGTAACACTTATTGCATAAACACACTCGCTTTACAATTGTTAGTTGTTTAGGTGATCTTCTAAGCCTGATAGTGTAACATGATCCATTTTGTCCTGAGTGAGGGACAGGAGGGAATGTCTCGCTGAGGTTTTGTCTGTTTCAATGGAATGCCCTTTTGTTGAGCGTTTTACACTGTTCTTCAAATGTGTTCAACTGTTCGTTTACAGACACACATTTCAGTCTGTTTATCCTGTTAAACATTGGTCAGTTCTCCTCTCAAATCCATTTGCATTAAGTAGTTTTGTTTCAGTTGTATCTTATTCATTCTGTGATTCTTCTTAAAAAATTATAATTAATTAGATTTCACTTTATCCCAATTTCCCAGAGGATCCCTCAGTGTGACATTACTCTTTCACTCAGCTTCATCAAACAACGGTCGCTCTGAGGTAGTGACGTCGCTAGCCAGTTGCACAACGTGGTAATCAAAGAAATACTGGGAAAAAAAAATTCTCCGAACACCTCTTCGAATTTTGCAAAACTTTGCGAATATTGAAGTTTCCCAAACTTATCACAATGTCTTTGTTAAAAATTCCAAGAAGTTCCTGTTCAATGCAGTGATAAGTAATGAAATGCTGTTGGGTGGCTAAAATTATTGTGCTGCTTGTGTCCTTAGCAAGTAGTGGCCAGAATTTACGTCCAGACTGACTCTAATTCATTATTTGAGACCAAAGGCTTTCTCTGTAATGCCTTTGTTATCCATTACTGTCAGCGTTACTCAACCCTGCTTTCCCATTCTGCCTTCGACCCCGCACGATTACGTACTGTTGAATAGTTATGTTCCACCTTTTGTTCACCTTGTAAACATGTCTCTCTGGTGTCTATATCCTATTTGTCTCCATGTCACAAATCCATCTACTTTATTGTTGAGACTCTGTCCATTCCAAAAAAAACAAAATGTACTCTATCTTACAATCTGCTGTAACAAACATATTCGTTGATCTAAACTCTGTCCCTTCTTGCTTATTTCTGCTTGTGTTCAGTCACGCCCTCATGCTGTTCCAACATTTCAACTTTTCTCTTTGGATTTGGAAAGCTCCTTTCACCTGAAACCTGTTCCTGCAACCTACATGTCAACTTAAAGCTCTATTCATAAACCTACCGACAGGATTGGCTTTGACACCGTTATCATCATGGTTCCAATGGGGCACATTGCAATCGCATTGTTTTTATTTAATCGTGATGTGTGAGTGTCTCTGACTGTCCAGCAATCCTTGCCCAGCCCCTGCTGCCCTTAAACTGTGTAATTGAATAAACGATTTCCTGATGAAGGGCTTCTGGTTGAAACGTCGATTCTCCTGCTCCTCGGATTCTGCCTGACCTGCTGTGCTTTTCCAGCTCTACACTGTTGACGACTTGGTAAATGACAGGCTCTGGGTATGTCATGCAGGACACGTGAGAATGGCAGATGTCCCTCTCTGAAGGACAAGTGGGTTTTATTTGATGTGCAGAAGGATTTTTTGTACATCAGCAATGGTTTCATACCGACTTTTAAATTATTATTTGCACTTTTCTCATTGATTTAGATAAGGGGATTCAAACTTGCCTTCCATGAACTATAACTGAGGTTTTGGATACATACTCCAGTGATAATGCCACTAGGTCATCACTTCGCCTGCTCACTGATTGTTCATCCCTGTGCACGGATACCAGTGCATCATGAATCAAAACCTGTTCTTCCTACACAATTGTGTGATCCCGACATCTTCCAGCACTCTTGTGATATCACTTCATATCTCCCCAAGTGGTGTCTCTCAGTGTGTGGGTCTAATTGTTTAATTGCTACCTCAGTCTCTTTCTCTCTATCTCTTTCTCTCTCTCTCTCTCTCGCCCCACCCCCTCTCTATTGTGGCTACTCCAGATTCTGAGCTAACAGAATTCTCCACCTCGGAGAGACGAGGCAGCACTGGCTAACGATGGAAACTGGGGTTTTCCAGATCTCTGTGGCACTCAGTGTCATTCTCCATGTTTAACCCTCACTTCTTCAATCTAATTTCCCGTTCTGTCTATTTCTCTGTCCCTTGTAGGTACTCAGAAGGTCCTGACTCAATAGACTTCACAGCTGCTGTGTGTCTTTCGATCACCACATTGTCACTGGTTGGTCAGCCAGCGAGACAAAGGACAGGGAGATCTGGAGCCTTCAATAAATGCTGCATTGAGGTAAGATCACTCACAGTACACAGAGCAGAGAGCAATGAGCCGGAAACCAAGCATCAGCTAACAAGACATGACATAGACACAGTTCTGGAGGGGGTGCACAATATAGACACACCCCAGTGTGAATCACCGCCCCGACTTTAGGTTTTGTTGCACTAAGACAGCAAAGGGAGTTCATAGCTATCATTCCAGGCCTATGCTGTCTTAGTGAGCATCAGGACATCTGAGGTCAAAGTAGGCCTCCCAAGAGACGGTGGGAATGCTGCCGTACATCCTTCTGTTCTGTATTTCCTCTCCCACATTGTACCTATGTCGTATCTCATGGACCGGTGTCTTCAATATGTTTTAACTCCCAAAACAGTTCTTGTCCTTGTAGCCTCCTCCCATTCCGATAATCCTTCCACGTGCTTGAATCCCTATCGCTCTAACTTGCTTAAGTCTCGACAACATGCCTTATCTCAGTAGTCGCCTCCTCCAATAACTGGAGACATAGAATCATGCAGCATGGAAACATTCCCTTCCACATAACTCGTTCATATAGAACACGCTTCCTGAACTGAACGAGTCGCATTTGCCTGCATTTGGCACATATTCCTTCAAATCTACTCCTCTCCATGTACATACCCATTTGTCTTTCAGTTGTTGTCATTGTACTTCCTGCACCACTTCCCCAGGCAGCTCATTCAATATGTGCACAATCCTGTGTGTGTTTTTTTTTCCTTGATCTCTTTTGCATCTTTCCTCTCCAACCGCACAATTATGTCTTTTCATTATCGACTCCCCTACTCAGGGTTGGAGACCTTGGCTATTCACATTATGTATTCCGCTCATTGTTTTATAAACCTTTATAAACTCACCCTCAGCCACCTACACACAATGGAAATACGAAGGACAATGATAGAAATAGCTCTGCAAGGGTCCCTGCCACTACGTTGCCACAATGTTCTGGGATACACTTGTTCAGGAACTAGGGATTTCTTTACCTTCGTGTTTTAAGACCCCGAACACAACCTCTTCCATAAATGAAACACTTTTCAAGCTATCACTGCTTCTTTCCATGACTTGTCCGCAGTAATTTCAGACATAAAATATTCAGCTACGTTCTCGCCCGTCTCCTGTGGTTCCACACATGGATGGCTTCATTGATCTTGGAGGGGCACTATTGTCTCTCGAATTGCTTTTTTATACTTGTATGCAATAGAATCTCTTTAGATTATCCCTACCCTTATCTGCCAACGCTATCTCACTCCCCGTTTTGCTTTCCAGCTTATCCAGCCTCTCTTTGTAAGTCAAACCTTCCAGTATAAGTAACATCTTTGTCGATCTTTATTCCATTTGCCCTTTCTGGAAATACTTCCTAAAGCAGGATTATCAGAATTCCATGCAGTGCTCCAATTGGAGACACAGCAACGTCTTGCACAGCTGTAATATTATGTAGCAACTCATGTACTCAATGCTCTGACCCATGAAGGCAAGTGTGCCAAATGCCGCTGTCACCGCCCTGTCGACCTGTGATGCCCCTACCAAGGATTAATGTAACTGCACCACTTGGTCTCTCTCTGTTCAACAGCATTGCCCAAGGACCGACCATTTACTGTGTTAATACTCCCAGGGTTGTCTTCACAAAATCCAACACCTGAAATCAACTCAATCTTTCATTCCTCGGCGCATTGGCCCAGTTGGTCGGAGATCCCCTTTGATAACTGTATTCACTGCCCACTAAAACGCGGATTTTGGTGTCCACAAACTTCGTAACATTGACTCCTACATTCTAACTGAAATATTTTCTGTTAATGATGCACAACAGTGGACCGAGCATTGTTCACGGGCCTCCATTCTGCACAATAACCCCATACTATCACCCTCTGTTTTGTACTGACAAGCCAATTTTGTATCCAGTTGGGCAGCTCTTCTCGATCCCATGTGATCTAACCTTACTAACCAGTGTTCCACGCTCAACCCTGCCGAAAGCCTTGCTGAAGTAAGTATAGACAACGTCTACTATTCTGGCTTCATCTATCACAGTGGTTAGCATTGCTGCCTCACAGCGCCAGAGACCCGGGTTCAATTCCCGCCTCAGGCGACTGACTGTGTGAAGTTTGCACGTTCTCCCCGTGTCTGCGTGGTTTTCCTCCGGGTGCTCCGGTTTCCTCCCACAGTCCAAAGATGTGCAGGTCAGGTGAATTGGCCATGCTAAATTGCCCTTAGTGTTAGGTAAGGGGTAAATGTAGGGGTATGGGTGGGTTGCGCTTCGGCGGGTCGGTGTGGACTTGTTGGGCCGAAGGGCCTGTTTCCACACTGTAAGTAATCTAATCTAATCTTCTTGGTCACCCTTTCAACAAACTCGATCAAGTATGCGAGACACGATTTTGTATACACAAAGTTATGCTGACTGTCCATAATCAATTCTTGCCTTTTCAAATGCATGAAACTCCTTTCCCGCAGAGTCATGAATGAGCGTGTCATGTTCTCCAATCCTCACTGTGTGCGCTCCCTGTAAACCCTTCCAGCTATTGAGCATCTCCCTTCTCTCTCACTCACTTCAGCCCTTCCAACCGGGTCTTTGTCTCGTATCGCTTGCAGTCTCAAACTACCTTACTCTTAGTTATCTCATTGCATTGCTTTGAGCTGTGTCGGAACAACCCTGAGTAGGTTTGAGCCACTGAAAAAAATGATAACGGCTCCATTACCCATTTTTTGAGAGTCTCCTTGTTTGTCTCTCTACCTTAAGTTGAAGGAAGCATCCTTTCAGAATCCACCCTGCCGATTTCCCTGAGGATCTGTACATTTTGATGAGGGCAACTGTCTTCCTGATGCCCCTCAGTGGCACAGAACGGACTGACATGTTTATGTTCCTCTGTTTTGTGCGACCACTTTCTTTTGGTCTAGCCCTTCATCATTCTGAAACTACTCCAATTGGACAGTACTCCAAACCACTACTTACTGAGAATGCTCCAATATCCCTACTTCTGTAAAGTTCTCACATTCCTAAAATCCTCCTTGTCTGTGTAAATCCCTCCAGCTTTTCCAATCCTTCCAAATTATTGCATCTCCTACAGCTCTCACTATCTCTGTACCTTCCAGTCACTACATTTCTCCATTCCTCTGTAAACCGCTCTAGTCCCTTCAAATATGCCGATCTCTGCAATGTCCTGCAGTTCTGCAAAACATCCCTACACGTGGAACTTCAACCAGAAACTACTACCCTGCTTATTTCTGCAATCCACTGCTGTTCTCTCGATCTCTGTTCTCAGCTTCAGACCCGACCACCCTATTTCCATGTACAAAATCATCAAGTGCGTACAAATCTCCCAACCTGTGCAACCTCCACAATCCTCACAACTCTCTCACTACATGCAGTATCTGACTACATGCAGTGATTTCAAACTTCCGCAATTCTATCGCATCTCCATTCTCCATGGCCCTCCATATCATGGTGACTTCTCAAATCGCCACAATTTTTACTGCCTGTGTACATCATCAAACTGAGACAAATCTTCTGATTTCATTAGTGTCCTGCAGACCCTACAATCCTCCAGGTTTTTGTGAGTTCTACACATCACTCGTAATCTCCCTGTCTGTGTAAAAACATCCACTCACTGCAACCCGTTTAATGCGCAGCCCCCATCAGACCCTAAAGCCATCACAATCTGTGTAACGTTCTTCAGGTCTATATCCTCCCACTTTCTGAAATCTGCTCCTACCATTACAACTCCCATTAACTCTTCACATTGTTTGTCTCTAAAAACATTCCTGTCAGCATGATCTCCTCCGCTGCATACAACGCTCCCATTCTGTGTAATATATTCAAATCCTTAATTTCCTTTATATCTATGCATTGGTGTGACTGCCTTGAGGCTATTGTATCTCCCTTTATCGCTGTAAACAACTCCATTCACTGTAGCCCATTCTATTCTCATAAGTGACTCCAATATCTCACAACCATGTCGACGTCTGTAACCTCCTCCAGTCTCAACCAGCCTCCCTAGCCCTATCATATCTTTGTGCAGCACAACACTCACGTTCACTGAAATATCTTCCAGTGCTGAAAGCAGCTCTCCTTCTAACTTGCTCCCTATCCCGGGTACAATATCCATACCACATTCTCCACACGTGTAATATTCTACAGCCTGCAATTTCCTCACTATACTTGTAATATTATCCAGTCCATACCATTCTCCTTATCCCTGCAGTATTCCCCATTCCATACATTCAACCCTATTCCTGTAACATTCTCCAATTCGTACCATCCTTATCACCTGTAACATTCTCCAGTCAATACCAATCACCCTATGGCTGTAACATTTTCTAGTCCATACCAGCCTCCCTATCACCGCAACATTCACTACTCCATAACATTCTTCCTATGAATGTAATATTGTCCAGTCCATACTATTCTCCATATCCTTGTAACTGTCGACAGTCTATATGATCCTCCCTCTCCCTGTAACACTATCCAGTCCATACCATACTCCCTCTTCCTGTAATATTAGCACGTCGAAAGCATCCTCCCTATCCCTGTAATATTCTCCAGTCGATACCACACACCCTATCACTATAACATTCTCCAGTCTGTACCTTCCTCCCTAGCCCTGAAATATTCTCCCGTCCGTACTATCTTCCCTATCCTATTAGTAATTTTGCAGACGACATTTGGAAATTCATGTAGTGATTAGGAATAGCTCGGGGAATTATGGATAGTAAGGAAGAATGCTAATGGTTGCAGCATTATGTCGATTAGCTGGAACGCTGGCCACAGAAATTGCAACTCGACTTTCGTCGGGACAAGTGTGAAGTGATGCATTTTTGGAAATCAAATCGGAGAGAAAAGTACACTAATTGACTGGATCGTAGGGAATATTGATACACAGAGGGACCTTGGAAGCAAATCCCTTGCTGTTTGAAAATAACAACACAACAGGATGCGGTGATAAAGGAGGAGTATGGCATGCTTACCTTCATTGGTCACAGCATTGAGTACAGACGTGTGCCTGTCATGTTGTGACTGAATGAAACTTCATGATGCCATGTTTGCAAAGTTGCATGTACTCATCGCCACAGTACAAGAAGGATGTGGAGGTTTGGGAGCCGGTGCAATCCAGGGTTACCAGAATGTTGCCTGAATGAGAATGTGTTTAGTAAAAGGAGGTGAGCCACAGTTGGATTGTTTTGCGAGAATATCGGATGCTGAGAGGTGGCCTGGTACAGGTAGAAAGCATTAGGAGAGGCGTGAATAGTGTGGATAGTTGTGATCCTTTTCCGATGTGGAAATATCAAATACTCGTTTTAAAGTGAGAGTGAGATGATGAGACCAATGTTCTTTACATAGGAGGTGGAAGCCACTCAGAAGGTGGTAAAAGTGGCAATGTCAGCAAAGTTTTAAAGTGGCATTAAGACAGAAACATGAACAGGCAGAAAATAGAGGGATATGGACCATGTGCAGTCAGATGTATTAGTTTAGAATACCATCATGGTCGGCACAGCCTGTCCTGCCTCCAAGCAAGAATATCTTTCACTTGGACACTCATACTGTTCAGAATATTTTCGGTAAGGTCTGACTGGCAACTTGTAGAGTTTTAGAAAGCGATCCCTATTTTTAGCCTCCATTACCTTTGTAATAATCGCCAGCATTTGATTTGCCTTCTCTGCTACTTGCTGACCCTGTGAGCTACCTTTGTCAGATTGATGCACAAAGATTCCCAAAACCCTCTGTGCAGACATTCTCAAACCAAACGGCGTTAGCCTGATAGTAAGTCGGTAACATGGTGGAATGTATTATGAAGTATATGATAATAAATAATAACTGGAGGCTTAGAGACAATGGGAGACGCGGGACTTTATCAAAGGCGAATGATTTTAAACTTGTTGGATTCTATATTTTGGTGAGACCATGAATGGCAGAATAGATAAGGCTTGGCCAAGGGATGTTTGAAATTTCAGAAACATTTTGACAAGTTTCAACAAGGGATAAAGAGGACCTATGGAGATATCAGGGCCCCATAAATGTCAATGAGACTGTCTATGAGGAATCACTGTTGATGGGGGATGTCCGAAGCACATATTTGGCATTAGGATTTATTGTGGACAAAGACATGGAAGGTTGGAGACTTGGGAATATACACAGAAATGAATTGAACAGAGTTCACATTGGAGAACAAGAGGTGCTGGAAGTCTTAAAATGCAAGAGGTTAGATCAAACCGTTGGGACATAATCAGATGTATCCCAGCGCCTGATGAGAAGCGAGGGAGGAAATTGCAGGCCCCCTCGCATCATCAACAGCCACCACAGTCAAGGGAGACCGATGGAAGGGTAAGTTTTTGGAGTAGATTCTGAGAGAAATGATCATCATGCGTTTGGAAAGGCAAGGAATGATTAGTGATAATCAGCATGGCTCTGTGCGTAGGTGATGATGTTTCACAAACCTGTGTTTGTGGAGATCGGCACATGTTAGATCAAGGCAGAACAGTACACAATGCCTACATTAAGTTTAGCAATGTATTTGACATGGATTTGCATGGTAGACTGGTTAATAATTTCGATCACACATAAACAGATTGCTCTCACCAACTGGATATAAAATAGGATTGACAGTAGGAGTCAGCGTGTTCATGGCGGGTTGCTGCTTAAACTGCAGACCGATTAGCAACGGTGTACCATTGGTTTCGATGATGGATCCACTATTGTTCATCATTTACATAAACGGTTTGGATGATAATGCAGGAGTCATCGTTAGCAAGTTTGTGGATGATACTGAAATTGATGGTAAAGTGGAGAATGACGAGGGTTATCAAGGAGTACAGTGAGATCAACATTATTGCAGGGCTAGGGAGTTTAGGAATGGCCGGTGGAGACAAACATGACATTGTATTTTGCTAAGGCAAACCAATATGGACGTTTGCAGTTAATAGTAGGGCCCTGGGTTGTGTTATCAAACACAGAGTCCTGGGGATGAAGGTACACAGTTCATTGAAAGTGGAGTCAAAAGTAGACAGGCTGGTGAAGCACACATTTGGGATGTTTTTCTTCATTGATCAGAGCAATGAGAGTTAGAGTTAGGATGCCATGTTGTGGCTGTACAAGTCATTGGTGTGGCCACCATAAAAGCATTGATGATTATGTGCAAAAACTCAACGGTTTCACTTATGCCCTTTCGGGAAGGACGTCAGACATTCTTACGTGGTCTAGTTCACATGTGACTGCAGATACACAGTAATATGGAAGACTTTGAGCTGTCTCTGGCAATTATCAGTGGGTAATGTGTGCTGGTCCAATCGGTGATATATTCAGCCCATGAATAAATAAAAATGCATAATTCCATCGCTACCGCTGCAAACACCTCCAGCTGCAACGATTCGTTCTTTCTTTGTAACGTTGTTCAAGCCCTTTCCCCTCTCTGTTACATTGTCACCACCGTCAGCACCTTCAATTCTCCCCGTTCCTGCCATCTCATTAAACCCTGACAATAGTAGACCCCGAGCAATCCCTTTAACAAATACGTCCATATTTCTAAAGCATTGTCTTCTTCAGAATTGTTCTTTTTTCTGTCTTCGATGCATCTTTTAATCAAATCTGGCAATTTCTGGGAATTGCTGTGGCAATTTGTCCAAAGTGGGTTAGGAGCATTGGGAAGGTGTCGTCCACCTCGAGACTTGCTGTTGTGAAAAATAGAGATTCCAGGAGAAAACAGCACAAGGAGCATGTTGCCATACCAACGCATCACCCACCTCCTCCCCATGGCCACTTTCTGCCCCAAGTGTAACACAGTCTGTGGAAGGGCACATCAGTCTGTATAGCCATCAACAAATTCCTCCTGCGACTGGGAGAGAGTCATTCTCACCCGTGACCCATCACCAATGAGATGATGAGATAGAAAAGTTGAAACTCCTCTCAAATATCCTCGTGCCTTTGTTAACAAATTTCAATAATTTTCCGTCCTATACAGTGTCTCACAATATAATGCTGTAAAAGGGCCTTAACACTGTCCTTCCACTTCTGTGTTGTGATTCTTAATATGCAGAATTTAGTCTCTTAATGTTTGATAATCTGGGGCCACATCCGAATGATGAGATTTCCACATCCTGCTTCCCATTCTGCCTGACCTTCTACGATGTTGTGCATCCGACAATATTAGTGCCCCACCTATTTGTTTACCATTTGACCATGTCTCCGTGATGGTGATTAGATAGAACTCGCAATTCAATCGTGCATATCCCTTATTGCAAATGCTTCGTGCATCCAAATTAAGAAACATTATTTTAATTTTTAATCACAATTTACTGTCACAAACCCATCTGCTGATGTAAAAATTTAATTAAACTCAATCCCTACCTTTCTGTTTATCATCAACCACATCTCCATGGTGTTTCAATATTTCAACCTTTCTCGCCGGAATTTGGAATTTCCTTTCAGCTGAGCCCTGTCCCTCCTCTTCTGTGTCAGTTTAAAGCACTCTGCATAATTCTGGTCAAATGATTCACCAGGGCACTAGTCCCAGCACTGCACCGTCCCAACTGGCTGACTCCTTCCTGAATACTGGTAACAGTGTCCACTGCATCAGAACTTCATCTTCTGACACCATGCTCTGATTCTGAAAACTTATTGCACTCGAGTAATATCACTTACTTTCTCTCCATGTGGTGTCACTCACTGTGTGGGTCTAATTGCTGTCACTCTCAGCGTCTCTCTCTATTACTGCTCGTCTGAGATCTTGAGCCATCACCACAGAGACGCAACAACACAATCTAGGGCCGGAGATTGGGATTTTCGTGATCTCTACTGAGGTCAGTGCTGCTCTGCATGAGTTATCCTCAGAGCATCAGTCCAATTTCCCATTATGTCTATTTTTCTGCCCCATGCAGGTAAACGGGATGTTCCTAACTCCTATCTCATCCATCACCTTGTTGAAGATGCTTGGTCAGCCAGTGAAAGATGGAGAGGGCCACCTGGAGCCATCAGTAAATCCAGCAGCCGTTAATATCACTCACAGTAAACAGCACAGGGAACAGTTAGTGGCCTTCTATATTCAGACCCGTAAGACAGGACATAGATATAATGATGTGCAAGGAACAGCAACATTCTAGATTTCATTCCCTCCATCCTGCAAGGGTCCTGCTCTCGCCTCTGCTGCACTAGCCCTCAGGAAGGCAGCACAGGAGGTTGTATGCTTTAATCCTGACCCATGCTGTCTTAGTGATCTCTGTAATATCCTTCAGTCCCGATAATCCGTCCTCTGGAATCTTCTCTTGTCCACACAATGGTCTCTGTCTCTGTCATATTCTCCAGTCCCTACCACCCTAAACCCAAACGTTGTTCAGACGATACTGAATCCCATCATCCCTGTAAATTCTGACAGACCTATCTATCCTGTAAGCTCCTCCTACCAATACCACTCTCTATGTCAATGTATTTCTCTTTACCCGCTCCATGCGTCCCTATCTCGGTTTCGTTCTACAGCTACTACAACCCTTTCTTAACTGTGAAAAAATCGTGATCTCTTTATTATTCTCCAATTCTTCGATCTTACTCTACTCTAACTTCACACTCACCCCACCAATCCGCCCCACTTCAGCGATTTCATTCATTCTGTGCAACTCTCCCCATCTGTGTAACTGTCCACAACACTGAAAATCTGGCATTCTTCATTGCCTTCCGATTTATGTAGTCTCCAGAACCTAGAAGCCCATTGTGTATGCTATGCCCTTCAATCAGATCATGGTTGATCTGATACTCTTCAACTCTATTTTCCTATCTTTTCCACGAAACCTTTGTTTCCTTGATTAATTAAAATCCGACCAAACCTGCTGTAAATATCCTTAATGACACAGCCTCGACTGCCCTCTACAGTCATGAATTCCCACAGAGTCACATTCCTCTGAGTGAAGACATTCCTCCCCCTCTCCATCTTAAATGTGTGGACTCTTGCTGGGATTATATGCCCATTATCTGCCCAGTAAACATTCGGACACAATTGAAATGAAAGGAGGTGATAAAGATGATTATTGCAGATGACATGAAAATTGGGGAAGTTGCGGTTTATGAGCAAGGATATCCAACTTTGAGGGAGGTTGCAGATCAGTTGTAAAGGTGTACGGAGAAATTGCAAATTGAGTTTAATCTGGACAAGTATGAGATGATGTCAAATTCAAGAAGAAAGTTAAGATACTGAGGGATATTAATATACCGAAGGGTCTTGTTGCAAGCAAATAACTCCATGAAAATGGCAACAGAAGTTGATCAGTTGGGAAAGAAAGCAAATGGAACACTTCATCGGTCACAACTTTGGTTATAGTGTTTTGCATCTGATGCTATGATTCTGTAAAACTTTTGTTTGGCCACATTTGGAGTACTGTGTGCAGTTCTCATCTCCACACATAATTGGAAGGATGTGAAGGCTCTGGAGAGGTTGCAAAAATTGGTTTAACTGCAGGTTGCCTGCGTTAGGTTTTTTCAGGGTGTGTTAGGTGTAAGAGGAACTTAAACAAAGTTGGATTGTTATGTGAGAGTAACAGAGGCTGACAGGTGACCAGGTTCAGGAATGTATCGTTAGGACAGGGATATATAATGTGGATAGTCATAATCTTATTTCCAATGTGTAAGTTTCAAATACTAGAGCGCATAGTTTTAAGGTGAGAAAGAAAGGTTTAAATGAGATGTGTGAGGAAAGTATTTTTACATAGAGAGTGGAAGTTACCGAGGGAGGTCGTAGAAACAGAAATGTGAGCAAAGTTTTGAAGTGGCATTCAGACAGAAACATGAACAGGCGGAGAGTAGAGGGATATGGACCATATGCAGGCAGATCGTATGAGTTGAGAATAGCAAGACGGTGGGCCGAAGGGCCTATTGCTGTGCTGTACTGTTGTATTGTCTAACTTCGCAGCATCTGCCCGATCAAAGCGCTTCAGAATCCTGGATGTTGCATTCAATTTATCTCATTTTTTCTCAATTTAATAGGTTCAACCTCAATCTACTCCACCTCTTCTTATTTGGGAATCCACTCATTCCCAGGATCACACGAGTGACCCTTCTCTGGCCTGCCTCCAACACAATAATATATTTTCTTCGGGCACTCAAGCTTTTCAGAATATTCTACGCGTGGTCTGACCCATACCTGGTATAGTTTTAGCAAGGCCTTACTATTTTTTAGACTCCATTCCTTTTGCAATAAATGACAGCATTAGATTTGCCTTCTCTATTACCTGTTAGCCCTGGAAGCTACCTTTTTCAGATTGATAAACAAGAACTCCCATAACCCTTTCTGCTGCCAGTCTGAAATCAAATAGTGTTAGCCTGGCAGGAAGTCGGGATCATGCTGAAATGTGTTAGAAAGGATATGTCAATAAACAATAAGTGGACCCTTTAAACGCATTTTATCAAACATAATATTTTTCGAGCCTTTGAATTTTATTTGTTAGTGTGAACATAAATGTCAGAGTGGATAAGGGGAGCAGAGGGGAGTGGTTGTATGGGGGATACGGTTAATTTGAACTTCGGAATCCTTTAAACAAGTTTCAAGAAGGGGTAAGGAGTAACTTGGTCGAGAATAAGTCTCCTGAATTATCAATAAGGCCGCCTATGTTTGGAACCAGAGGAGATGGGTGAGATTGAAACAATAAAAAAAAGTCTTGCCAGTATTTACTGTGGAGAAAGACATGGAAGCTTGGGAACCTGGGGCAATAGTGATGTCTTGGAAAGACTCCTCAACAGTGAAGCGCAGGTGCTGGAATCTTAGAACAAGTAAAGGTGAATGGATTCTCAGTAGCTCATTCGGTCTATCTTAAAATATTATGGTAAGCTAGGGAAGAAATTGCAGTGTCCATGACAGAGGCATTTATTTTATCAACAGACGCAGTGAGGTGTCGGAAGTCTGGTGCACAGCTAATGCTACTCCATCACTTAAGGGCTGCCGGGAAAACCCAGGAAATTACCGACGAGTGAGACCAGAGGTGGGTAAGTTGTTGGAGGGGAATCTGAGACAAAGGATCCACGTATATTTGCAAAGACAAGGGCTGATTAGAGATAGTCAGCATGGCTTAGTGAGTGGACAATAGTGTTTCACAAACCGGATTGACTCTTCGAGGAGGTGGCCTAGACATCGATAAACGTAGAGTAGTCAACGTTGTCCACATGGACATTAGCAAAGCATTTGACAAGGTTCCAACGGATGTAGATCATCTAGTCAAGAGGAAGAAGGAGGATTACTTAAGGTTGAGCAAGCAAGGATCAAATAGACTTCAACAGGGCTACATGGGTTGGCACGGTCACTCAGTAGTTAGCACATCTGCTTTATAGCACCAAGGACTCGATTTCACTTCCAGTTTCGGGCTACTGACTGTCTGACGTTTGCACATTCTCCCCATATCTGCCTGTGTTTCCTCTAGATCCTCCGGTTTCCACTCACAGTACAAAGATTTGTAGGTTTGGTGACATAGCCATGGTAAATTATCCATCGTGTCCTGGGATGTGTAGGTTTGACGCATTAGTCAGGGCAAATGTGAAATGATAGGGTCGGTCGATGACTCTTAGTGGGATTCTCTTCGGAGGGTTGGTAAGGAGTTGTTGGGCCAAATGGCCTGTTTCCACGTTCTGGGGAATCTCTGAAGGTAGCCAGGAAAGAACTGAGGTATGGACTTAGGGCAGTTAGAAGCGGGCATGAAAATGTTTTTCCGGGAAGGATTAGCAGAAAACCTCAAGCATTTGCCACGAATGTGAGGAGCAGGAGGATGGCTAGCGTGAGGATTGGGCCATCAGCGACAGTGGAGGGAACGTGTGCCTGGAGTCGAAGGAGATCGGGGAGGTCCTTAATAATTACAATGGTTCAATATTCACTACTAAGCGGGACCTCGTTATTTGTGAGGACAGCGTGAAAAGGACTCATATATGTAATCAGGATGAAGGAGGATGCGCTGAAAATCTTGCAAAACAAAAGGCTAGATAAGTCTGCTAGCCAGATGGAATGTGCCCAAAAGTATTACAGGAAGCGATGGAAGAGATTGTTGCGCCTTTGAAGATGATGTTTGCGCCCTCACTGTCGACTGGAGGCGTACCAGATGATTGGAGGGTGGCAAAAGTTCTTCACTTGTTAGGGAAAGGGAATAGAGATAATCCTGGGAATTATAGACCTGTCAGTCTTTTGTCTGTGGTGTGCTGATTATTGGAGAGGACTCTGAGAGACAGGATTTATAATTGCTTGGAAAACAATGTTTGATGAGAGATAGTCTGCATGACTTTGTGCGAGGTAGGTCATGCCTCGCAAATCGTATTGAAACCTTTGAGAATGAGCCACTTATGGGATACAGGGAAACCTGTCAGTCGGGAAACAGAATTCCTAGCTCACAGAAAACAGAGTGTTACGATAGATGGAAAGCATTCAGCATGGAGGTCGATGACCAGTGGTTTTCGAAGGACCAGTGGTTTGCTCTTTGCTTTTGCTTTTTTTTAAATGACGTAGATATTCGTGTGGAAGAGTGGTTTGGTAAGTTTGCCCAATGACACTAAGGCTGGTGGAATGGTGGACAGTGTGCAGGTCTGCTGTAGGTAACAACGGGACATTGACATGATGCGGAATTGGGCTGAGAAGTGGCAGATGGACTTTAATATTGAAAAAAGTCAAGAGACTTATTTTGACTTTCTAATCTGATCAGGCGTACGTGTGACTGCAGACCAACAGCATATAGCTGAATCTGAACTACACTCTCAGCGTTTAGCAGTGGGGCAAAGTTTGCTGGAACAATCAATGACATCCTCATCCCATAATTAATAAATACAAAAACATATGCCCATCCCTACGTTTGCACACACCTCCAGCTGTAGCAATTCATACTGGCTTTGTAACAGTGTTGAGGCACTGGTCACACTCTGTAAAACTCTCACTACTCCCAGCACCTCAGCCTCTCCCTGCTTCTATTATGTCAATAGACCCTGGCAATGATTCCCCATTCCGACTGCCCTCCTCCTGCTAGCAGACCCTTTGCAATCCATTTCAAACTTATTCCTAAAATTCTCTCTCTTACTTTAGGTTTTTAAGTGCTTTTTGGTGAGCCTCTAAGCCTGATCATCTGATATGTCCTGAGTGAACGGCAGGCGAGAATTTCTTGCTGAGGTTTTGTCTGTTTCAATGGAATGTCCTTTCGTTGAGACTTTTACACCGTTCTTCAAACGTTTTCCACTGTTCATTATCAGACATATGTTTCAGTCTGTTCAGCCTGTTTACCTTGGTCTGTTCTCCTCTCAAACTCATGTAATTGGTTATTTTTGTTTCTATTTGTAGCTTGTCATTTCTGTGATTCGCTTTACAACTTTATATTTCTTTAACCTGCACTTTATCACAGTTTCCCAAAGGATTTCCACAGGAAACATTACTCATTCACGAAGTTTCACCACACAATGGTCGATCTGAGATAGTTACGTCCCTAGCCAGTTGCACAATGTGTTATTCAAAGAAACACTGAAAATAAATTTCTCCCAACTCCACTTCAAATATCACTGTTGTCAGTGTGATTGTCAAAGTTATACAAAGATTGAAATGTCACTAAATTATCACAATGCCTTTATTTAGAAAATCGAATGAATTCCTGTTAAATGCAGTGATGAGCAATGCAATGCTGTTAGATGGCCGGAAACTGTTCTGCTGCTTGTGCCCTTGACAAGTAGTAGCCAGAATTTACATTCAGACTGTCTCTTCTTCATGATCTGAGCCAAATGTTTTCTCTGTAAAGCCTTTGCTATCCATTATTGTTAGCATTACCCATTTTGCCTGAGTTTGCACAAGGTTGCCAACCATTGAATATTTTTGTTCGCCCTGTAACCATGTCTCTCTGGTTTCCAATTTCTATTTATCTCTGTGTCACCAATCCATCTACCTTATTGCAGAGTCTTTATCCATTCAATAAAACACAATTTACTCTTCCCCACAATGTCCTGTCACAAATCGATTTTCTGGTATACAGTTTTAGATAAACTCTGTCCCTTCCTGTTCCTTTCTGCTTGTCTTCCACACATCCTCATGCTGTTCCAATGCTTGGACGTTTCTCTTTGGATTTGAAAATCTCCTTTTACCTGAACCCTGTCCTTGCTTTCTCTCTGTCAATTAAAGCTTTGCGCATAAACCTACCAACATGAGAGGCCAGGACACTGGTCCCAGCACGGTTCCAGTGGGACAATCTGAATGGCTTTTTGAAAAAACAGTTATGGAATGTGGGTGTCTCTGACATACCAGCCTTTCCTGCCCAGCCCACCCTGCCCTTGAACTGACTTGGTAGTTCGGCCATATCAGAGGGCAATTCAGAGGCAAACATGTTGTTGTGGGTATGTTGTGTATACCACGTGGGAATGGCAGATGTCCCTCTATAAAGGATAAGTGTTTGGCTTTTTTGTACATCAGCAATAATTTCATACTTATTTATGGATTGTTAATTACTATTTTTAAAATTATTGTTTTCAAATTGCACTATTTCAGATGGTGGGATACAAACTTGTCTCCCCTGAAAATTAGATGACGATTGGATAGTGTAGGGGTCGAGATGAGAATAGTCCACAAGTCGGTGCAACATTGAGGACCGAAGGGCTGTTCTGCGCTTTATTGATCTATGTTCTATGTTCAATTTTTTATTAGGTGAGGTTTTGGATACATGCTCGAGCAAAAATACTTCTGGACCATAACTTCGCCTGCTCACTAGTTGCTCATTCCTGCCCAGATAAACCAGTGCATCGTGAAGCAAAACCCATTCTTTCGTCACAATTATGTGATTGTGACATCTTCCAGTACACTGGTAATATTACTTAGTATCGGTCCACGTAGTATCCTTCACTACGTGGATCCAATTGCTGCCTTTTTCATCTCTCTCTCCCTCTGTGTCTCTCTCCCTCCCTCTTTGTTTCTCTCTCTCTACTGCAGCTACTACAGATTCTGAGCCAACAGAATACTTCTCCTGCGAGTGACGAAGCAGCACTTGCCAGCGACGCGGACTGGGACTTTCCATGTCTCTGTGGGACTCAGTGCCATTCTCCATGCACAACTCTCACTGAATCAGTCTAATTTCCTATTCTGCCTATTCTTCTGTCTCCTGTCGGTACTCAGGAAGGTGCTGACTCAATGGACTTCCCAACTGCTGGGTGTCTCGTCAATCACCACATTAAAGATGGTTGGTCAGCCAGAGAGACAAAGGGAAGGGAGATCTGGAGCCTTCAATAGATCCTGTTGAATGATGTAAGGTCATTCACAGTGCACAGAGCAGACAGCAATGAGAGGGCTCCAATCATCAGCTAACAAGACACGACATAGATACAGTGCTGGAGGAGGAGAACAGTACAGACCCATTCCAAGCTCAATCACCACCCCTACTTTAAGTTCTGTTGTACCATGAATCATTACTATGCAACACTGTATCTTGAGCATGTAGACCAATGTCTTCAATAATTTTTATTTCCGAGTACAATTCCTAATTCTGTAACCTCCTCCCTTCCCGATACTCTCTCCACATATTTGAAATGTACTGTATTCCAGACTACCACCCCTATCTCTGTAACAAAATTCAGTGTCTACGATATGCTTATCTCGGTAGTGTCCTCCTCCAATATCTGGAGACAGAGTAATGCAGCACAGAATACGTTGCTTCGATCCAACTAATCCATGCTAAGAGAGTTCCTGAACGAGTCGCGCTTCCCTGGATTTGACCCACATCCCTTCAAAACTTCACCTCTCCTTGTTTCTGCCCAAATGTCATTTACATGTTGTAATTGTACTTTACTCGACAACCTCCCCTGGAAGCTCATTCCATGCCTGCACTATATCCTGTGTGTAAATTGTTCATCTCCAATCTCTTATAAGACTTTCCTCTCTCACTTCCTACTTATGCCATATAAAACATAGAACATAGAAAACGACAGCGCAGTACACAGCCTCGGGCCCACAATGTTACGCCAATCTATTGAACCATTCTGAAGCCCATCTAATCGCTACTATTACATTCGACCTCCATATGCCTATACAGTGACCATTTAAATGCCCTTAAATTTAGCAAGTCTACTCCTGTTGCAAGCAATGAATTCCACGCCCCTACTACTCTGAATAAAGAAACTACCTCTGGCATAATTCCTGTCTCCCGTCCGACACCACCACATGACCGCTGAAAACATACTATTCCATCAGACCTGCCTATCTGTGTAAACACCTCCCTTTCCTATAGCCTTTCGTGCCTGTACAACTTGCTCCAATCCCAACCGCCCTCCCTGTGTATAGTGTTCTGCTGCCAATTTAACTCTCCCCATGTCTGCAACCTCGTCCAGTCGCTACAATCTTCTCTATTGCTGTGACCTTCTGCCATGACGACAATACTCTGTAACTCAACCTACTCCCATCACTACTCGCTTTTCTAATTCTGTAACCTCTTGAAGCTACTAAAGCCATCCATGTATCCAAGCCGAGCACCTACAGCTGTGTCGTAGAAATTAAATCGACTCGACTCAACTGTTAGCAAGAGCAAAGAAAGGGACTTTAATTAACTTCTGCAGAATTTGACCCAATGCATTCAGCCAGATGACTCAATGTAAGGAGTACTTGAGCATAATTCAGATACTCGTCTTATACTGTTTCTTATCACCTCTCAAGGGCAAAGACCGGGAAAACTCAAATTGTTATTCTCTCATTCCCGGTCTTGGAGATAACAGTTCATCAGGTTTTGCTGAATTCGACTGTTGCAAGGTCAACTTTAATTTTTTCCAAAGTTCAAACAGAGACAAGCTGGCTGCAAAGCTCAGCAAAGTATTGTTCACAATGCTCAGCACAGCATTAGATTTTAGAAAAACATATCTTTCAAATTTCACAGTAAATGTAAAATTTGTTAGTTTTCCATTACAAGCTGTCACTTTCTGTAACCTTCTTCCGTCTGAAGAACCATCCATTGTCTACACCTCCATTATTAACTTCGTCCAATCGAGAAAACCGTCACCACAAATTTCACTTTCGCAGTAACCTCTTCCAACTCCTCGTTATCACTGTACACCATCCTGTCCCTACTACCTCCCTATCACATCATTTAATCTCTGCAAGTCTCATGATCACAATAAACCTCTTCTATCTCTACAAATCTTTCAGCAACCTCTTCCTCATCCGACTCCCCTCCATGTGCATGCAATCTCCTTGAGTCATTAGAAACATTCACCTATTACAACCTCCAGAAACGGCGACAACATGTATTTCTCTAATGAATACCACCTCCTATATTCTTCCCTGTTGTAGTAACCTTCTACATCCTCTTCACACATCCCTTTTCAGTCAACTCCTTCAGCCTCCACAGGATGAATGTCAATCCTTATCTCGTCCAATCTCGCTCAGACTCCAATGTCCTCTCTATCTCTGAAACCTCGCGTCGTCCCTCTAAACTACCCTATCCCTCTAACTTCCTTCAGTTACTCCAACCCTCTGTCTCTCTGGAAAGTCGTCCAGTCATACCAACCAATACTATCTCCGTACCCAGCACCCCTACCCCAACTCCCCTATCTCTGTAACCTCCCCCAGTCACTCCACCTCTTCCTATTTCTGAAATCGCCGGCAGTTACACCTTTCCCCATCCCTGTAACCTTCTATAGTCATTCCTCTCTCTCTACCTCTGTAAACTCAACAAATCATTCTATCGCTCCCTAAATCTGTAACCTCCCCCGTCACTCCATTCCTCCCCATCTTTGTAACCACCTGCAATCACATGAAAACTCCCTTTTTTTGTAACCTGATCCAGTCACTGTAACCCTCCTTATATCGGTAACCTCCCCCGTCACCCCAACACTCCCTATCTCTGTAAACTACTCCAGTCACTTCATCTCTCCATATCTCTATAACCTCGTCCACTCCCTTCAACTCTTTATTAACTCGACTGGTCACTCCGACCATCCCTATCTCTGTATCCTCCCCCAGTCATTCCTAAACTCCCTAACTTTGCAACTACGCCCAGTCACTCCATCCCTCTCTATCTGTGTCGCCCTCTGCAGTCACTCGATCCTTCTCTATCTTGCAACATCCTTCAGCCACCCCATCCCGCCATATCTCTGTAACCTGCCCCAGTCATTGCAACCATCCTTATCTCCATAACTTCCACTAGTCATTCCATCCCTTCCTATTTCCGTAGCCAATTCCAGTCACCCAATCATTCCTATCCCTGTAACATCCTCCAGTCGTTCTGACCCTCCTATTGCTTTACCATCCACAGTCACTCCATCCTTCCCTATCTATGTAACCTCCTCTAAATCGGTCCAACCAACCATATCTCTGTAACCCCCTCCATTCACACCATCACTCCCACTCCCTGTAACCTTCTCCAGTAACTCCAAACCTCGCTATCTCCGTATACTCCTCCAGAGTCTCCAAACTTCCATATTTCTGTAACTTTCCGCAGTCAGTCCATCCCTTCCTGTCCCTGTAAAATTCTTCAGTCCACATAATCCTACCTAAATATGTAACATTCTCCAGTCCAAGCCATCCTCCCTATCACTGTACCATTCCCCAATCCATCCCACCATCCCCATCCCTGTAATATTGTTGAGCCTCAATACGTGTCTCTAACTCTGTGACCTCTATCCATCCTCAAAAACCCACTCTCACTGAAGCACTCCCTGCATTTGCAACCAGGCAGATGGAATGACAGCATTAACTGAAGTGAACAGATATGATAAAACTGTCATGGAGATGTGGCTGCAGAATGACCATCGCTGGGAAGTGAGTATTGAATGGTTGTAGGGATTTAGATAGGATAGGCAAAAAGCCAAACAAGGTCCAGTTGTATTGTTCGGCAAGGCTGCCTTCAGCGCATTTGTGCGACAGCCAATTTAATCCGGAAATCAATGTTTAGAGTCGTTTTCGATTGACGTTAGACATAACAAGGGAGATCCAGAGGATCAAATCACAGTCCATGGAATCCCAAGGACTGTGGAACGGTGAATTTCTGATTGGAGGCCTGTGGCCAATAGTGTTTCACAAGGATCAGTGCTGTATTTTATATCAGTGATTAAGATGTAAGAAGTCAGCACTCTGATGAGTAATTTTGCAAATGTCATTTGGAAAGGCATGCAAGGGGCATTAGGGGTAATTATGGGAATTGTGGATAGTGAGGAATAACGTTAAAGATTTTAGCAGTATGTAGATCAGATGGAATGCAGGACAGAGAAATGGCAAATCGAATTTCATTGGGACAAGTGTGCCGTGATGCATTTATGAAGTCAAATGGAAGAGAAAAGTACACTAATTGACCGGACCCTTGGGAACATTTATAAACAGAGGGACGTTGGATGCAAATCCATAGCTCCGTACAAATAACAACACAACAGTATGTGGTGATAAAGGAGGAGTATTTCATGCCTCCCTTCATCGGTCACAGTATTGAGTTCAGACGTTTGCATGTCATGTTGTGACTGAATGAAACTTCATATTTGCCACGTTTGGAATGCTTTGTGCATTTCTCATCACCACACAACAGGAAGGATGTGAAGGCTTTGGAGAGGTTTACCGGAATGTTGCCTGGTTTGAGAATATGTTTACTATAATGAGGTTGGATACAGTTGGATTGCTTTGCGAGAGTATTGGAGACTGGGGGGAGGGGGTGTGTTCTGGTACAGGTATGTCGCATTTGGAGAGGAGAGAACAATGAGGATAGTTGGAATCCCTCTTCCAATGCTGAAATATCAAATACTAGGACGTCTCGGCTTAAGGTGAGAGTGAGAAATTTTAAATGAGACGAACAAGGCCAGTTTTCAGTGCATAGAGGGTTGAAGCTGCTCAGGAGGTGGGAGAAGTGGCAATGTTAGCAAAGTTTTGTAGTGGTATTTAGACCGACACTTGAACAGGCAGGGAATAGAAGGATGTGGAAGAAATGCAGGCAGATGGGATTAGTTAGAAGAGCATCACAGTTAGATTAGTTAGAATAGCACAGCCTGTTGGGCTGAAAAGCCTATTGCTGCGCTGTACTGTTCTATTTTCTAACTTGACGGCATCACCCCTGACAAAGCCCCTCAGAATCCTGGATGTTTCATTCAATTTCTCTCCCACTCTTCGAGGTGCCAATGGCTCAAACTCAATGTACTCCACCTGTTCCGATTAGAAAATCCCTCTGTTCCCAACATCAGCCAAGTGAAGCTTGTCTGTCTTGACTTTAATGCAAGAATATCTTTCCTTTGGGCATTCATATTGTTCATAATATACTAGATGTGTCAGACTAGTACCTTGTATCGTTTTAGCAAGACCTCGCTATATTTAGACTCCATTTCCTTTGTAATAAATGCCAGCATTTGATTCACCTTCTCTATTACCTGATGACCATGTAAACTACTTTTTTTCGGTTTGTTGTACAAGGAATTCCAAAACCCTTTGTGCAGTCAGTCGGAAACCTAACGGTGTTAATCTGACAGTAAGTCAGGGATGTGCTGGAATGTATTATGAATGATACGACAATAAATGATAACTAGACGCTTCTAAACCATGGGAGACGCATTGTTGGATTCAATATTTTTGTGTGGCCATAAATGGCAGAACAGATAAGAATGGGAAAGGGGAGTGGCGGTAGGGCGATAATAGAAATTTCAGAAGCGTTTTGACAGGTTTCAACAAGCGTAAGGAGTAACTGGGGAGAAAATAGTGCTCCTAAAAGGTCAATGCGGTTGTCAATGTGGAATACCTCTTAATGGGGAAGATCTGAAACAAACATTTTGATTTAGGATTTACTGTGGAGAAAAACATGGAATTTCGGGAACTTGGGAAAATACATAGTGATGTCTTGAACAGAGTTTACATTGGAGAACAGGAAGTGCAGGATGTCTTAAAATGCAAAAAGTTAGCTTAAATTTTGGGATATGATCAGATGTGTCCCAATGCCTTATGGGAAGCTTGGGCAGAAATATCAAGGCCCGTCACATCATCGACAGCCAGTTCAGATC
Source organism: Chiloscyllium plagiosum (assembly GCF_004010195.1). Taxonomy (NCBI): domain Eukaryota; kingdom Metazoa; phylum Chordata; class Chondrichthyes; order Orectolobiformes; family Hemiscylliidae; genus Chiloscyllium; species Chiloscyllium plagiosum. Next base: position 39,241,438 of record NC_057717.1, read on the forward strand.
AGTGAGACCGATGGGAGAGTAAGTGGTTGGAGTTGATTCTGAGAGAAAGGATCATCATGTATTTGGAAAGACAAGGAACGATTAGCCATAATCATCATGGCTTTGTGCGTGGAAGATGATGTCTCACAAACCTGACTGGTTGTGGAGGTAGACAAATTATGTATACAGAGAAGTAGATGATGTCTCCATTTACTTCAGCAAGGCCTTTGACGAATTTCTGTATGGGAGACTGGTTAACAAGTTTAGGTCACACATAACCAGGGGGTGCTCACCAACTGGATACAAAATTGGATTGACGGTAGGAGAAAGCGCGTGTTCATAGAGGGTTACTGCTCAAACCGCAGGCTGTGTCCAACGGTGTGCCATGGGATTCGGTACTGGGTCACTGCCGTGCATTATTTATGTAGATGGTTTGGATGATAATTCAGGAGTCATGGTTAGCAAGTTTGTGACACTGAAATTGATGAAGTGTACAGTGAAGAAGGTTATCTAAGAGTACAATTTGAACAGCAATACTTTTGGGGCAGTATTCTAGGAATAACAGGTGGAGTAAAGCATGATATTGCATTTTGCTAAGGCAAACCAGTCTGGACTTTTACAGTAAATGCTCGGGCCTTCGGTCGTGTTGTCAAACAGAGAGACGTACAGATACAGGTGAACAGTTCTTTGAAAGTGGTGTCACTGATATACAGGCTGGTGAAGTAGGTATTTGGTCACTGATATACAGGCTGGTGAAGTAGGTATTTGGGATGCTTTCCTTCATTGGTCAGAGCACCGAGAGTAGGAGTTGGAATGTCATGTTGCGTCTGTACAGAACATTGGTGAGGCAACCATAAAAGCATTGCTGATTGTGTGGAAAAACTCGACTCTTTCACTTATGTCCTTGTGGGAAGGACATCTGACATTCTACCCTTGCCTGGCTCACATGTGACTTCAGACCGACAACAATGTGGCCACCTACAGATTCCCCCAGAGAGTGGGAGAAAGTCAGCCTCTTCTGTGACCCACCACCAATGAGATGATGAGACAGGAAAGTTGAATCCCCTCTCAAATTTCCTCGTGTGTTTTTTTTTAGAAATTTCAATAATTGTCTTCCAATGCAGTGTCTCGCAATGTAGTGCTGTAAAGGGGCCTTAACGCTGTCCTTCCACTTCTGTGCTCTGATTCTTATTACCCAGATTCATTCAGTTCTCCTAATGATTGATAATCTGAGGCAACATGATTTAGTGATCAACCATTGTTACCTAAATGATGAGAGTTTCACATCCTGCTTCATATTCTGCCTGACTTTCCACGATGTTTTTTGGCGTGAATATTAATGCCTCACCTTTTTGTTCATCCTGTGACAATGTCTCCGTGATGGTGATTAGCTACAAAATCACAAGTCACACGTGCATATCTCTTATTGCAAATGCATCATGCATTCACATTAAGAAACAGTACTTTTCTTTTTTATCACAATTTCCTCTCATAAACCTATCTGCTGATATTCAATTTTAGTTAACCTCCGTCCCTTCCTGTTTCTTTCTGTTTTTCCTCAGCCATATCCCCATGTTTCAACCTTTCTCTTTGAAATAGGGAATTTCCTTTCACCTGAGCCCCGTTTCTCCTCCACTGTGTCAGATTAAATGACTCAGCATAAAACTGATCGACCAGGACACTGGTCCAACACTGTACCATCCGAATAAAATTGTTGTCTCCTCCATGAGTACCGGTAGCAGTGCCCACTGAATCAGAACAACTTCTGCTGACATCATTGCGTAATCCTGACACCTTTCTTCGCTCTGCTGATAACGGTCAGTATCTCTCCACGTGGTGTCCCTCGCTGTGTGGGTTTAATTGCTGCATCTGTCAGCTCTTGGAACTAATCCAAATTGTGACCCAATAGAATTCTCCATTCCAGAGAGACACAACAGTAGAGGTCAGGGACGGCGACTAGGATTTTCCAGATCTCTGCTGGACTCAGTGCAACTCTACATGAGTTATCTCACTGCAAAAGTCCAATTTCCCATTCTGTCATTTGACTGCCTCATGCAGGTAATCACAATGTTCATAACTCCAGTCGCATCCATCACCTCATTGAACATGCTTGGTCAGCCAGAGAGAGATGGAGAGTAAGACCTGGAGCCTTCAGTAAATCTTGCTGCTGGAAAGGTCACTCACAATAAACAGCACAGGGAGAGGTTGGTGTCCTTCAGTTCTCAGACCCGTAAATCAGGACATAGGCACAGTGCTTGGCAAGGAACACCAACATTTTAGGCTGCATTCTCACCATCTTGAGAGGGTCCTCCTCTCATCCCTGCTTTACTGCTCATCACTGAGGCACACAGGAAGTCCCAGGCATCAATCCTGGCCCATGTTGTACTTGTGATCTCTCTGTGACCTCTGCCCTTCTGTTCAATTCACTATCGTCCCCAACACAATACTTATGAATGGTTCTCTGCGTACGCCATAAGGTAGATAGAATGACAGAGATGTAGCTGCAGTATGACCATCGCTGGGAAGTGAATATTGAAGGATTGGTGAGATCGAGTCAGGCGAGGTAAAAAGCCAGCAAGTTGTGAATGAAGGATAAGTTTAATGCATTGATGAGATAGTCGCGTTGATCTGAAGATCAAAATTTCGAGTGTAGTTGGGTGGAGCTGAGAATAAGCACGCAGCAACAGTCGATTGCAGGAATTCTTTTGGAGGAACAAACCAGTGATGATAATGCAAATTAGGTTACAGTCAGGACACTGAATATACTTGCAGCAAGGGCAGTGCAGTAATTGTGTGTGACAGTGCTGTCCATCCTGACTGTATAACTAATGAGTATTCATCATTATTCGATGAAATCCTGGATTGCATGCTAGATCGTTTTCTAAAACACCATATCAAGGAACCATTAACAAAATTGTCTATTGTAGATCAAATGTTGTGTAATAATAAATATCTAATAATCCCATTATAATGGAGCTTTGTGAGCAGAGACCCATGATGTTATACAGGAGATATTGAGTTTGAGTTCAGACCTTGAGATGTCGGAGCGGAATTATGCCATTTACCCCATTGAGTATGCTCTGCCTTTCAATAAGTTCATGGCTGAACCGATACTCTTCAACTCTACTTTCCCGTCTTTTCTACAAAACCGATGTTTCCCTGAGTAATTAAAATCTGACAGCCTTCGACAGTCAGGAATTACCAAGAGTCACGACCGTCTGAGTGAAGACATGCCTGTTCCGCTCCATCTTTAATGGGTGAGCCCTTGCGGGGATTTTATGCCCTCTGATTACAGATTCGTTCACATTTGAAACGAAAGGAAGTGGCAAAGATAATTATTGCTGATGACACGAAAATTGGTGGAGTTGGGGTTAATGTGCAAGGATATCCAAGGTGGCAGGAGGCTACAGGTCAGTTGGAAAGGTGTGCAGAGAAATGGCAATTTGAGTTTAATATGTGCAATTATGAGATGATGTCAAATTCAAGAGGACAGTTAGCATCTTGAGGGACATTGATATACATGAGGATCTTGGCGCAAGTCAGTAACTCCCTGAAAATAGCAACAGAAGTATTTCAGATGGGAAAGAACGCAAATGGAACAGTGGTCTTCATCGGTCACCAGACTGAGTGTAGTGTTTTCCATCTCATTTTGTTATTCTATAAAACTTGTGTTTGGCCACATATGGAGTACTGTGTGCAGTTCCTATCTGCACAAAATTGGAAGGATGTCGAGGCTTTGGAGAGGGTGCAAAAGGGGGTTTATCAGCAGGTTGGCTGTGTTAGGTTTGTTTAAGGGTGTGTTTGATGTAAGAGCTCATTAAACAATGTTGGATTGTTTTATGAGAATGTCAGGGGCGATAGGGGAACAGGTACGGGAATGTAAAATTAGGAGAGAGATAGCTAATATGGATCGTCAGAATCTTTTTTTCCAATAATAGTGTCAAATACTAGAGCGCATAGGTTTAAGGTGAGAAGGAGAAAGTTAAACGAGTTGTGTGAGGCAAGTTTTTTTTTGACGTAGAGCGTGGAAGTTACCGAGGGAGATCGTAGAAACAGAAATGTGAGCAAAGTTCTGAATTGGCATTTAGACAGAAACATGAACAGGTAGAGAGTAGAGGGAGATGGACCATGTGCAATCATTTGGTACGAGTTGAGAATCGCATCATGGTGGGCCGATGAGCCGAATGCTGTGCTGTACTGTTCTATTTTCTAACTTCCCTGCATCTATCCGATCAAACTCTTTCAGAATCTTGGATGTTGCATTCAATTTCTCTCTCATTTTCCTCAACTTCAATCGGTTCAACCACAATCTACACCACCTCTTCTTATTTGAAAATCCGTACATTCCCAGGATCAGCTGAGTGAACTTTCTCTGGCTTGGCTCGAATAGAAAAAAATCTTTTTTTGGGGCACTCACGCTGTTTATAATAATCTAGGTGTGGTCTAGCTCATATCTTGTATAGTTTTAACAAGACGTTCCTATTTGTAGACTCCATTCCCTACGTAATAAGTGGCAGCATTTGATTTGCCTCCTCTAGTACATGTTGACGCTGTAAGCTATCTTTTTTCAGATTGATAAACAAGAATTCCCACAACTCTTTCTTCTGCCAGTCTGAAAACAAAGTGTTAGCTTGACAGGAATTCAGGAGCATGCTGAAATGTGTCAGAAAGAAAATGCCAATTAACAATAACTGAGACCTTAGAAACACATTTTATAAAAGAGTATTTGTTTTTGAGCCTGTGGGATTTTATTTGTTTGTGTGAATATAAATGGCAGAATAGATAAGGGTGGGGAGAGGTATGTTTGTACAAGAGATGTGATCTATTTGCATTTTCAGAAGCCTTTATGCAAGTTTTAATAAGGGCTAAGAGGAACTTGGTAGAGCATAGTGCACATGAAATATTAATAAGTCGACTATGTATGGAATCAGAGGCGATAGTTGAAGCCTTAAACCAAAACTATCTTGTCAGTATTTACTGTGTAGAAAAACATGGAAGCTTAGGAACTTAAGGAAATAAATAGTGACCTCTTGGAAAGAATCCTCAACAGAGAAAAAAAAAGTGCTGGAATCTTGAAACAAATACAGGTAGATCAATCCTCAGTAGTTCATTCGAACGATCCGAGAATATTGTGGGAAACTAGGGAAGAGATATTTATATTATCAACAGACGCAGTGAGGGTTCAGAAGACTGGAGGGAAGTTAATGCTGTTCTCTCACTTATGGGCTGCAGGGGAAAGCCAGGAAATCACAGACGAGTGACACGAGTGATGGGTAGGTTGTTGGAGGAGATTCTGAGAGAAAGGAGCTACACATATTTGGAAAGACAAGGACTGATTAAAGATAGTCAGCATGGCTTTCTGAGTGGATAACAGTGTTTCACAAACCGGATTGACTTTTTGAGGACGTAGCCAAAAGATAGATGAAAGCAGTGCAGTCAACATTGTCAACATGAACTTCAGCAAGGTATTTGACAAAGTCCCAAGGAATGCAGAATATCTAGTCAAGAGGAAGAAGGAAGCTTACTTAAGGTTGAGGAAACAAGGATCAGATAGACCTCCGGAGGGGTATATGTGGTGGCACGGTGACTCAATAGTTAGCACTGCTGCCTCATCGCACCAGGGACCCAATTTCGATTCCAGCCCCGGGCGATGGTCTGGCTGCAGTTTGCACATTATCCCCATGTCTGAGTGTGTTTCCTCGAGGTGTTCCGGTTTCCACCCACAGTGCAAAGATGTGCAGGTTAGTTGAATAAACCATGCTAAATGACCCATTCTGGGATGTGTAGGTTTGGCGCAATCGTCAGGGAAAATGTGAAGTGTCAGAGTGGGGGTGATGTTCTGGGTAGATTAATGTTCGGAGGGTAGATATGGGGAGGTTGAGACAAATGGCTTGTGTCCACATTCTGTGGACTCTCTGCAGGGAGCCAGGAAGGCACTGTGGAATGGATTTAGGACATGAAGAAGGGGGCATGAATACGCATTGTTGGGAAGGTGTAAGGAAAACCGTAAAGCATGCTCCTTTTATGTTAGGAACAAGAGGATGCCAGAGTGAGGTCAGAGTCGAGCAGGGCTAGTGGAGGGAACTCTGTGCCTGGAGTCAGAGACGGTACGGAGGTCCTTAATGAATACTATGCTGCAGTATTCACTACTGAGAGGGACCTTGTCATTTGTGAGGACAACATGAAAATGATTGATATATTTGTAGAGGTTGATGTTTATGGGAAGATGTGCTGAAAAGTTTGTAAAACATAAGGAAAGATAATTCTGCTGGACCAGACGAGATGTGCCCAAAATTATTACAGGAAGCGAGGGAAGAGATTGCTGCGCCTTTGGCATTGACCTTCGCGCCCTCACTGTCCACTGGAGTCGTGTCAGATGATGGCAAATGTTATTGCCTTGTTCAAGAAAGGAAGAGAGATAATCCTGGGAATTACAGACCTGTTAGTCTTATGTCTGTGGTGTGCATATTAATGGAGATGATTCTGAGAGAAAGGATTTATGATTCTTTGGAAAACCATAGTTTGATTAGACACAGTCAGCATGGTTTTGTAAGGGATAGGTCATGCCTCACAAATCTTATTGAATCCTTTGAGAAAGTGACAAGACATGTTGAAGGCTCATTTTGAAAGTATGGAGAATTGGCATACAGGGAAACCTGTCTGTCTGGATACAGAATTTCTGGCCCACAGGAGAGAGAGGGTGATGACAGATGGCATTCAGCTTGGATCTCGGTGACCTGTGGTATTCTGTAGGGGTCTGTTCCAGGAACTCTGCTTTTTGTGATTTTATTTAAAAAGACTTGGATGTGGGTGTGGAAGAGTAGGTTAGTACGTTTGCCAAGGAGAAGTTTGGTTGAATAGTGGATAGTGTGGAGGGCTGTTGAAGGTTGGAACGGGACATTGGCCGGATGCAAAACTGTCTGAGAAGAGGCAGATGGAATTCAATCTGGAAAAGTGTGAAGTGATTCATTTCGGAAAGTAGAATTGGAATGCTGAGTACAGGGTTAAAAGCAGGATTCTAGACAATGTGGAGAAACAGAGGGATCTTGGGTTCCACGCTCAAATATCCCTCAAAGTTGTTGAGAAGGAATACATGGTGATGGCTTTCATTAGCTGGGGGATTGACTTTAGTTTATGCTGCTGCTCTATAGAGTCCTGGTTCGACCCACTTGAAATATTGTGTTCAGTTCTGGTCTCTTCTTTACAGGAATGATGTGGAAGGTGCAGAGAGGGTAAATACGCGATTTACCAGTATGCTGCCTGTACTGGAGAACATGTCTTATGAAAAACGTTTGAGGGAGCTAACGTTTTTCTCATTGGAGCTAAGAAGTGTGAGCCGGACTTGTGAGGGGTGAACAAAATGATGAGAGCCACAGAGAAAGTGGATAGTAAGAGACCTTTTTTTTTCCTATAGCGTAAATGGCTATTACAATATAATATTAAGGCGAATAGAGGATGGTTAAAGGGCGATTTTAGAGTTTGTTTCTTTACACAGAGAATGGTCGATGATTTTATTACATTCGGGACATTTAGTAGACTCTTGGATAGGCACATAGATGTGAGTAAAATGAAGGGTTTGAAGGTTACAGTAGGATAAAAGATTAGCATGTCATTATGTCCAAAGGGTCTTGTGCTGTACTGTTCTGTGTTCTACGTTCTGTATAATAACTTGGGTAATAAGCTCAGATCAATGTAAAAGGAAATGGCATTCAGGAGGAGCCAGTCAACTGGATACAAACATGGCTTGATGGTAGGAGACAAAGGGTGATGTGTGACTTGTTTTCCTGACTGGAGGCAGCGGTGTAGTCGGTGTTCATTGTTATTTGGGAAAATGGCTTGGATGGGAATATTATTTTACTGGTAAGTAAGTTTTGATTAGATGACGTACAGTGTGGAAACAGGTCCTTCGGCCCAACAAGTCCACACTGACCCTCCGAAGAGCAACCCACCCAGACACATTCCGCTACATTTACCCCTTCACCTAACACTACAGGCAATTTAGCATGGCCAATTCACCTAACCTGCACATTTATTGGACTGTGGGAGGAAACTGGAGCACACGACGGAAACCCACGCAGATACGGGGAGAATGTGAAAACTCAACACAGACAGTTGCCTGAGGTGGGAATTGAATCAGGGTCTCTGGCGCTGTGAGGCAGCAGTGCTAACCACTGCACCACGGTGCCAACCAGGGGACGACACTAGAATTGGTGCTAAAGTGGACAGGGAACAAGGTTTTCAATGATACAACAGGATGAAGAATAGCAGATGGAGTTCAATTCGATAAATGCGAAGTGCTCCATTTTGTTGAAGCAAACCAGGGTGGGACTTTACAGTTAATGTTCGCCCTAGGTAGTGTTGTCAATCAGAGACCCAGGGATGCAGGTACACAGTTCTTTGGAAGTAGTGTCACAGGTAGACAGGCTGGTGACGCAGCCGTTTGGGATGGTTACCTTGATTGGGCAGAGCGTTGAGAGTAGGAGCAGGGATGTCATGTACGATCGTACAAGATACTGGTAAGGTCATCATAAACGCATTGTTGATCAATAGGAAGAACTCATTTGGTTCACTTCCCTCCTTTAGGGCGATATTCTAATCTGGTCTGGCCTACATGCGATTCCAGACCCACAGCAGCAAGGCTGACTCTGAGCTACCCTCTGGGCAATTAGCAGTAGGGCAAAGAATACTAGTACAATCAGTGACATCCTCATCCTATGAATGAATATATACAAATACATATGCCCCTCCTCCACCTCTGGAAACACCTACAGCTGCAGCAATTCGTACTGGCTTTGCAACACCTTTCAGGCTCTGACCATTCTCTGTAACAATCTCATCACCTCCAGCACCTTCAACTCTATCTGCCCTTACCGTTTCAATAAACTCTGAGCATGATTCCCCTTTCCAATGCCCTCCTCCTGCTAGAAGACCCTTTGCAATCCCTTTAAAACTTACTCCTCAAACATTTTCTCACTTCAGGATTTTAAATACTTTTGGTGATCTTCTCAACCTCATAATCTATTATGATCCATTTTGTCCTGAATGACGGACAGGCGGGAATTTCTAGCTGAGGCTTTGTCTGTCTCAATGGAATTTCATTTTACTGAGTGCTTTACACTGTTCCTTCAAATGTTTTCCACTGTCCATTTGCAGACACGTGTTTCAATCTATTTACCTAGGACAGTTCTCCGCTCAAACTAATGTAATTGGTTATTTCTCCTGTTTCTAGTTGTAGCTTGTCCTCTCGGTGATTCATGTTAAAACTTTATATTTGTTTAAACTGCACTTTATCAAAATTTCCCAGAGGACCTCCCCAGGTGACATTACTCATTCATTAATTTTCATCCGACAACGGTCGATCTGAGATAGTTACAGCCCGAGCCAGTTGCACAATGAGTTATTGAATGAAACACTGAAAAACAATTATCCGAACTTCTCTTCCAATATCACTCTTGTCAGTGTGACTGTCAACATTACACGAATATTGAAGTTTCCCAAAGTTATCACAATGTCTTTGTTTAAAATTCTAATTAATTCCTGTTTAACGCAGTGATGAACAATGAATTGCTGCGAGGTGGCCGAAAACTGTTCTGCTGCTTATGTCCTTGACAAGTAGTATCCAGAATTTACATTCAGAATGACTCTATTTCATGATCTGAGCCAATTGTTTTCTCTGCAATGCCTTTGTTATCCATTATTGTTACTGATACCCATTTTGCCTGAATTTGCACAAGGTTGTGAAGATTGAATATTTTTGTTCACCCTGTAACCATGTCTCTCTGGTGTCTAAATCTCTTTTACCGCTGTGTCACAAATTCATCTATCTTATTGCAGCGAATTTGTCCATTCCAAAAAATATATAATTTACTCTTTCCCACCATTACCTTCACAAACCTATCCACCGATGTGCAGTTTTCGTTAAAATGTATCTCATCTTCTTCCTTTCTGCTTGTCTTCAGCCACATTCACATGCTTTTCCGATATTTCGCCATTTCTCTTTGGATTTGGAAAGCTCCTTTCACCTGAATACTGTCCCTGCATTATCTCTGTCAGTTTAAAGCACTGTCCGTAAATCTACCGATATGATTGGCCAGGATACTGGTCCAAGCACGGTTACAATGGGGCTATCCTACTGGATTATATTAAAAACATGTCAGGGATGTTGGTGTCTCTGGCAGACCAGCCTTTTTTGCCCAGCCCGAGCTGCCCTTGAACTAAGTAGACTGCTAGTCCATTTCATCGGGAAATTGAGAGGCAAACATTTTCTTGTGTGTGTATCGTCTAGACCACATGAGGATGGGCAGATGTCTTTCTCTAAAGGAGAGGCGTTTGGGTTTTTGGTACATCAACAACGCGTTCATACTTATTTATGAATTGTTAATTGCTATTTTTAAAATTGCTGACATCAATTTCAAGCATTCCAGATGGTGGGATTCAAACATACCTCCCCTGAATATTATCTGAGGTTTTGGATATGTGCTCTAGCGATAATATCACGAGGCCATCACTTCGCGTGTCCACTGGCAGCTCATCCCTGAGTACTGATATGAGTACAACATGAAGCTAAACCAGTTCATCCTACATAATTTTTTGATCCTGATACGTTCCTGCTTTTTGGTGCTCTCACTCAGTCGCTGTCCATTTGATATCCCTCACTGTGAGGGTGTAATTGCTGCTTACGTTAGTGCCTCTCGATCTTGCAGCTGCTCCAGATCCTGAGCCAACAGAATTCTCCTCTCCAGAGAGACGAGGCTGCATAGGCCAGCGATGGAGAATTGATTTTTTCCATTTCTCTTTGGGAATCAGTGTAACCCTCACTGCATCAATCTAAGTTCCCATTCTGTCTATTTGTCTGTCTCCTGTAGGCTCTCAGGAAATTCCTGATACAGTAGACTTCCCAACTGCTGGGTGTCTCGTCAATCACATAGTTGAAGATGGTTAGTCAGCCAGAGAGGCAAAAGGCAGGGAGATCTGGAGCCCTCAGTAAATCGTGAAGTGAGGTAAGATCACTCACAGTGAACAGAGCAGAGAGCAATGAGTGGAATCCAAACGTCGGCTAACAAGACATGACATGGATACATTGCTGGGGGGGGTGGGGGGGGAGGAATAGTACAGATAATCAGGCTCAATCACCGCTCCTACTTTAGGTTTTGTTTAACTAAGACCGCATAGGGAGTTCTGAGTAATCAATACAGGCCTGTGCTCTCTTAGTAAGCATCAGGAAAACAGACGGTAAAACAGGCCTCCCATTGTAATGCTGCCTGCGATCTTTCTGTGCTCTGCTCTCCCTCTTGCAAAAGTGGTCAACACTGACACTTTAATATCTTTCCCTACCTTGTTTCCCAAGGGGAGGTCAGGATTTACAGCTTCTCCAGTTAGCCCATTTACACTTGACTGAGAGAGTTTTCTTGAACATACGTAACAAATCCCTCCCATCCAAGCTCCGAACACTCTGGCAGTCCCAATCTAGGTTTGGAAAGTTAAAATCGGCGACTGTTAGAAGCCTATTACCCTTACAGATACCTGAGATATCCCGACATATTTGCTGCTCAAATTCCTTTTGACTATTGGGAGCATGTAGTACAGTCATATCTAAGTGATGGCCCAGTCTCATTTCTCATTTCCACCATTATAGCTTCACTAGGCGATCCCCAGGAATATCTCTCAGTGCTGCAGTGATGTTTTCCACAGGTAAAACTCCACTCCCCCTCCTCTCTCGGCTCCCCTTCTATCATCTCTGTTGCATCTGTACCTTGAACAATGAGCTACCATTCCTGTCCCTCCCTCAGCTGTGTTTCTGTAGTTCCTGTGATATTCCGGTCACATGCTCACATCCATGCCATGAGTTCTTCTGCCTTACCTCTCAGGCCTTTTACATCGAAATAAATACAGCTTAATTCTACAGTTTTCTATCATTGCCTATTGTGCTCTTGCCTGCCTTGTCTAGTTAAATTACTCCCTTGAAATTCCATCACAACCTCAATGAACAGACTGTAACCTGAGCCATCTACCTCACTGTGGACAACACACTCACCTTTCATATCATCTGCAAACCTACTAATGATTCCTTCTTGTTTCACATCTGAGTAATTAATGTACTTAATATAGAGCAATGGTTCTTACACAGATCCCTATGGTACACTCTCTGGTGAAAGGCTGTCAGTCCCCAAAACAATCCTCCACCAGTTGTGAATCCAGTTCACCAAATTGCCTTGGATTCTATTGGTCAGTTGGATCAGCCTTCCATGTGGGACCTTATCAAAGGCCTTAATGAACTCCATGTAAACCACATCATCTGCATTACCCACATCAATATCCTCAATAGTAATTTCAAACAAAATGCTCAGCTGAATTCTTCAGACAGGATAGTCATCTACCAAATCCGAGATGATTTTCTCTCATCTATTCCTGTCTTTCCAAATGTTGATTCATCCTGTCTTTCACAATTGTTTCCAATAATTCCCCTCCCACTGCTGTCTGTCTATCTACTGTGTCATTACCTGGCCTATCTGTGCTGCACTTCTTAAACTAAGGAACCACATTAACTACCAGCCAGTCATTCAGTGCTTTACCTGTGGCCAGCAAAGTATTAAATATATCCCTCCAGGGTCTCAGCAATTTCCGCCCTTAATTCCCATAGCAGCCCGACATACATTTCATTGGACACTGCGGATCTCTCCACCTTTATGCCCGTGAAAACATTTAATACCTCCCCCTTATTGATCTTAACATTTTCTAAAACCTCACCATCCGAACTGAAATCTCCAGCTGCAATGCCTTTCCCCTGTGTTAATACAGATGGGAAGTATTCATTTAAAAACTCAGCTTCTTCTTCTGGCTCCATGCACAGATTGTCCCATTGGTTATTAACAGGTCCCACGGGCACCTGAAAGTACTGAGGGACGCGCATAAGAACGGAGTACAATGCTCAATTCATCGATCGCCAGTTCCGACGTGCCACAGCAAGGAACCGTGATGACCTTCTCAGGAAACAGGTACTTGCTGCAACCGACAGGGTACCCTTTGTTGTTCAGTACTTCCAGGAGCTGAAAGACTGCGCCATATTTTTCGTGATCTGAAACACGCTATCAATGAGGGTGAGCACCTTGCCAAGACATTCACCACACCTCTACTGCTTGCCTTTAAACAACCACCAAACCTCAAACAGATCATTGTTCGTAGCAAGCTGCCCGGGTTTCAGGACAACTCCATACAACCCTGTCATGGTAGGCGCTGCAAGACGTGTCAGAGTGTGGACATGGATACCACCATTACACGTGGGGACACCTGCCACCTGTTCGTGGCAGATACTCATGTGACTCAGCTAACGTTGTCGATTTTATACGTTGCAGGCAACGATGCCCTGAGGAATGGTACATTGGAGAAACCGTGCAAAGGCTACGTCAACAGATGAATGGACACCACACAACATTCAACAGACAGGAGTGTTCCCTCCCAGTTGGGGAACACTTTAGCGGTCCAAGACATTTGACCTCGGAATTTTGGGTGACCATCCTCCAAGGCGGACTTCGGGACAGGCAGCAGCGAAAAGTGGCCGAGCAGAGGCTGATATCTAAGTTCGGTAAACATAGGGAGGGTCTCAACCGGGATCTTGGGTTCATGTCACACTACAAGTAACCACCATTGCACTACACGCATACACACGTGCACACATACACATGGACACACATATACAGACACTCACACACACCCTTACAGGCACACACACTCCCACACTCTCACATGCATCCTCTCAGAAACTTAGACCACTTTACACTCGTGCACACAGATATACACTCTCTCACACAGACACACTACATTTCGATATTTATATAAATGATTTCGATCAGACACGGGAGGTACAGTTAATAAGTTTGCAGATTACACCAAAATTGGTGGTGTAGTGGACAGCGAAGAAGATTAGCTCAAATTATAACGGGATCTTTATCATATGGGCCAATGGGCTGAGCAGTGGCAAATGGAGTTTAATTTAGATAAAAGTGAGGTGCAGCATTTGGGATAGCAAATCTTAGCAGGAATCATGCACTTAATGGTAAGGTCCCAGGGCACGTTGATGAACAAAAAGACCTTGGAGTGCAGGTTCAAAGTTCCTTGAAAGTAGAGTCACGGGTACACAAGATAGCGAAGAAGGCATTTGGTAGTCTTTCATTTATTGGTCAGAACGCTTAGTTCAGGAATTGGGAGGTCATGTTGCGTCTGTGCAGCACATTAGTTAGGCCACTATTGGAATATTGCATGAAATTCTGGTCTCCTTTCTATCAAAAGGATGTTGCGAAACTTCAAACGGTTCAGGAAGGATTTTCAAGAATTTTGCCAGGCTTGGAGGATTTGAGCTGTAGGGAAAGGTTGAATAGGCTGGGGTTGTTTTCCATGAAGCGTGAGAGGCCGAGGGATGACATTATAGAGGTTTATAAAATCTTTAGGGGCATGGATAGGATAAACAGACACATCTTTTCCCTGGGGTGTGGGAATCCAGAACTAGAGGATATTGGTTAACGATGACAGCCGAAAAATATAAAAGGAATCAAAGGGGCAACCTTTTCACGCAGAGGCTGTTGTGGGTATGGAATGATCTACCAGAGGAAGTGATTGAGGCTGGTACAATTACAGCAATCAAAAGGTATCTGCACGGGTATATGAATAAGAAGAGTTTAGAGGGATATGGGTTCTCTAAGTACTGGAAAATGGGCTGAGATTATGTTTGGAGATCTGGCCGCCATGGACAAATCAGCCCAAAGGGTCTGTTTCTGTGCTGTACATTTGTATCTGACATCAAATGTTTTCCACTGTTCATTTACATTCATACATTTCAATATGGTTACCATGTTTAACTTGTTCAGTTCTGCTCTCAAACTCGTATAATTGGCTTTGTATCTGATTGCCAGATGGTCACTTTAAAAAATCATATCCTCTTTGAATTCAAACATACTACAATTTCCCAGATGATTGGTCATTGTGACATCATTCCTTCACTCAGCATCATCACCCAATGGTCATTCTGAGATAGCCACGTCCCTCGCCATTTGCACAAGATGCTGTTCAAAGAAACACTGACAAGGACATTCGAGGAAGAGTTCGGAGAGTCCCACATTATACAAAGATTGAAGACTCTCAAAATTATCGCAGTGCCTTTACTACAAATTTCAATAAATTCCTGTTTAATGCAATGATGAACAATGAAATGCTGTAAGGCATCATAAAAAAAAACTGTTCTCCTACTTGCGTTTATGACACGCATTGCCCACATTTTGCATTCAGGCTGATTCAACTTCATCATCTGAGGCCAAGTGCTTTCCCTGTCCAAACTTTTGTTATCCATTACTGTCACGGATACCTATCCTGTACTCCTATTCTGCCTGAGTCCCCACAAGGTTGTTTACTGTTGAATATTTGTGTTCTAGCTTTTGTTCACACTGAAACCACATCTCTCTGTTGACTAAATCTCATTTATCTGTGTGACAAGTCCATCGAATTATTGCAGATACTTTATACATTCCAAGAAAAAGACACTATAATTTACTCTTTCCGACAATTTCCTGTCACAAACCTATTCACTAATGCATAGTTCGAGTTAAACCCTGTCCCTTCCTTCTCCTTTCTGCTTGTCTTTAGCCACATCCCCATGCTGTTCCGAATCTTCACCTATTGTTTGTGTAACTTGAAAGTTTATTTCGCCTGAAATCTATTCCTGCATCCTCTATGCCAATTTAAAGCCTGCCCATAAACCTACCGACATGATCGGCCAAAACGCTGGTTTCAGAAGTTATTTTTAATTCACTCGTGGAATGTGGCTGTCTCCGGCCAGCCAGCATTTATAGGGAGAGAGTGAGTACTGCAGATGCTGGAGGTCAGAGTCGAGAGTATGATGCTGGAAATGCACAGCTGGTCTGGCAGCATCCAAGAGAGTAGGATAAATTACATTTCACGCATATGAAAGGCTTCTGCCTGAAAATCAATCTCCTGCTCGTCGATGCTGCCTGACCTGCTGTGCTTTTCCAGCAACAGACTCTCGACTCTGGCCATTATTTCTTGCCAACCTCCAGCTGCCCTTGAACTGAGTGGCTTGTTCGGTCATTTGAGAGGGCAATCAGGGGGAAATGTGTCTGGGTCGGTTACTCTTCGGAGCATTGGTGTGGACTTGATGGGCTGAAGGACTTGTTTCCACACTGTAGAGAATCTAAACTAAATGGATACCCTAGTACTGGTTGCTGTTTTGACAACAATTGAAATTTAACCAATACATTTAAACTATATCTACGATCACAACACGCAATTGAGTTTATTTTATTTCCAGCATCGAACAAATGAACCGTCACCTAATTCAGAACAATTGAGAGGGAAGGAGAGAGAGAACAGAGCGAGAGAAAAAGCTGGGCAGTCAGTCAAAGAGAGAAAGGAAACAAGCCAGATGGATAGGAGAAGGGGAGAGAGTAAATGAAGGGAGAGAAACAGAAATAAATCAGAGAAAAGGATAACTTACAGACTGGGAGAATCAGTGAGAAACAAAGGACTCGGGGAGATGGGTGTTGGAGTAACAGGGATGTTGAGTGGGGTTTGGGAGAAGCTGAGAGTGAAGACCAGACGGGGTTGCGGGGTGGGAGGTGAGGATTTATTGTTACCTGCACCAAGACTACAGGCAGATAACAGTAAGCAAGAATGTACAGAAAATGTTTGTAAAACATGTCTGAGTGGCATGTACGTTATGTTGCACAGGGCGTGCACTGGGCAAGATCAATATTAACAAGTTCAGCACGATCTGAGATTAGAGAATCCTTTCATCATACTGACAACAGCTGGGAAGAAGCTGTTCCTGAAACTGCTAATGCGTGTATTCAAGCTTCTATATCTTTTAGCTTGATGGAAGAGATTGCAGGAGATCATTACTGAGGTGTGATGAGTCTTTGATCATGTTAGAACAAAGAACGAAGAAAATCACAGCACAGACCCTTCGGCTGCTCAGGCCCGGGCTGATCCAAATCCTCTATCTAAACCTGTCGCCTATCTTCTAAGTGTCTGTATCCCTTTGCGCCCTGCCCATTCAATTATCTATCTAGATAGATCTTCAATGACGCTACCGTGCCCTCCTCTCCCACCTCCGCTGGCAACGCATTCCAGGCACCCACCACCCTCTGTGCAAAGAGCTTTCCACGCATATCTCCCCTAATCATTTCCCCTCTGACTTTGAACTCATGACCCATCGTAATTTAGTCCTCCACTCTGGGAAAAAAAATTTTGATATCCAACCTTCTGTACCTGTCATGATTTTGTTGACCTCAATCAAGTACCCTCCCAGCAATCATCTTTCTAATGACAATAATCGTAATTTTAACAACATCTCTTCATAGCTGATGCTCTCCCTACCAGGCAACATCCTGATGAACCTCCTCTGCACCTTCTCCAGAACATTCACATCCTTTTGGTAATGTGCTGACCAGAACTGTACTCAGTATTCCAAATGTGGCCGAACCAAAGTCGTATACAACTATAACATGACTTGCCAACTATTGTACTAAATATCCCGTCCGATAAAGGAAAGCATGTTGTAGGCATTCTTGACCACTCTATTCACCTGTGTCGTCACATTCAGGGAACAATGGATCTTAACACACAGGTCTCTCTTTACATCAATTTTCTCCAGGACGTTTCCATTTACTGTGTAGTCCTCTCTTGAATTGGATCATCCACAATTCATTAACTCGCATTTGCCCGGATTGAAATCTATCTGCCATTTCTCTGCCCTACTCTCCAATGTATCTGTACACCGCTGAATTCTCTGACAGCTCCCTTGACTATCTGCTACTCCACCAATCTCAGTGTCATCAGTAAATTTGCTAATCAGACCAATCATTAATGTTTCTCATAAACCACAGTTGTCCAGCACGGATACCTGTGAAACATCACTGGTCACAGATCTCCATTTTAGAAACTCCCTTCCCCTTCAATTCTCTGAAAGCTGTTGCCCAGCTAGTTCTCTATCCATCTAACTCGTATGCCAAGGGTCCCATGCGACTTCACTTTCTCCATGGGGAACCTGATCAAATGCCTTAATGAAGTCCATGTATATGACACCTGCAGCCTTTCCCTAATCAATCAACTCTGTCACTTCCTCAATGAATTCTATTAAGTTGTTGCGACATGACGTTCCCTGCACAAAATCATGTTGCCTATCACTGAAGAGCCCATTTTCTTCCAAATGGCAATAGATCCGATCTCTCATTATATTCTACATCAAATTCCCACCACTGACGTCAGGGTCACCGGGCAAACATTAACTGGATTATCCCTGCTACCCTTCTCTAACAATGGGATTATTAATTCTCCAGTCCTCCGTCCTGCTGTCTTCCATCAAGGATGCTACAAAGATGTCTATTATTCTCCAGCCTTTCCACGGCAATAAGAAGTGCAAACAGAGTCAATGGTTGGGAGGTTAGAATCCATGATTGTTAGGGCTGTGCACCAAATCATCTGTACAGCGAGTACAGAAGGGGGCTGAGGGCAGAGCCTTGGATGAACTGGGAGTACAGTCAGGGGCTGATGCACAGCCTTGGGTGTACAGGGAGTAGAGTAGGGATTTGAGGGCACAGTTTGTGACGGTTCTTGGCATAGCAATTGCCATACTAGGTCGTAATGCATCCAGACAGTATGTCTCAATGGTGCATTTGTAGAAGTTGTGCATGCTGAATATCCTGAGCAACCGCAGGAAGGAGAGCCATCGTTGAAACTTCTTGACTGTCAGACCTATGTGAGTCGTCCAGGTAAGATTGTCATTTATCGTCACTCTGAGGGACTTGACACTCTGCACTCTCTCAACGCCAGCTCCATTGATGCAGAAGGGGGGTGTTCCCCACCTTCTATTCTGATAAAAATATCAGTTATTTTGTTTTGTTGAAGTTGAATGAGAGACTGTTATCATTACATCACGTCAGCAAGCCCTCTATCTCCCTTCTGTATTCCGACTTATCCTCCTTAGATATCCCTCCTCCTATGGTGGTGCATCTACTAACTTGTGCTTGACATTTGTTTAGAATTTGCAACACAGCTGAGCGTATATGAGGAGTACAGTAGGGGACTGAGGGCACAGCCGTGGGTATACAGGGAGTACAGTAGGCGGCTGAGGGCATAGCCGTGGTTGTACAGGGAGTAGAGTAGGGGACTGAGGGCACAGCCTTGGGTGTAAAAGGAGTACAGTAGCGGGGTGAGCGCACAGACTTGGGTGTACAGGAAGTGTATCAAGAGGCTGAGACACTGCCGTGTACATGGAGTACGGTAGGGGACTGCAGACACAGCCGTCGATGTATCGGGAATACAGCAAGGGGCTGAGGGCACAGCCTTGGGTGTACACGGAGTATGGTAGGGGGCTGAGGACATATGTGTGGGTGTACAAGAAGTACAGTTGGGGGCTGATGTCAGAGCTGTGGATATACAGGGAGTACAGTAGGCGGCCGACTGCAGATCCATGGATGTACACAGAGAACAGTGGGTATGGAGGGAGGACGGTAGGGTGCTGAGGACACAGCCTATGGGTACTTATCTTAGCTATCAGCCTCTGCTCGGCCACTTTTCGCTGCTGCCTGTCCCAAAGTCAGCCTTGGAGGATGGTCACCCGAAGGTCCGATGTCGAATGCCCTGCACCACTGAAGTGTTCCCCAATTGGGAGGGAACAACCCTGTCTGTTGATTGTTGTGTGGTGCCCATTCATCCGTTGTCATAGCCTTTCCCCAATGTACCACCCCTCTGGGCATCCTTGCCTGCAACGTATAAGATAGATAACATTGGCTGAGTCTCATGAGTACCTGCCATGTACAAGGTGGGAGGTGTCCCCACGTGTAATGGTGTTATCTATGTCCACACTCTGACACGTCTTGCAGTACCTACCGTGATAGGTTTATATGGTGTTTTACTGAGAGCCGGGCAGTTTGCTACGAACAATGATCTGTTTGAGGTTTGGCGGTTGTTTAAAGGTAAGTAGTGGTGGTGTGGGGAAGGTCTTGGTGAGGTGCTCATCCGAAGTGATAATGTGTTGCAGGTCACGAAGAACATGGCGAAGTTTTTCAGCTCCTGCGAAATACTGAACAACGAAGGGTACCCTGTCGGTTGCAGCACGTGCCTGTTTCCTGAGGAGGTCATTACGGTTCCTTGCTGTTGCACGTCGGAACCGGCCGTCGATGAGATCGGCATCGTACCGCGTTCTTGTGAGGGTATCCCTCAGTTCTTCCAGGTTTCCATCACATTCCTCCTCATCTGAGCAGATCCGGTGTACACATAGGGCTTGTCCATAGGGGATGGCTGTTTTATTATGTTTTGGGTGGAAGCTGGAGAAGTGTAGCATTGTGAGGTTGTCTGTGGGTTTGTGGTAGCGTGTGGTGCTGAGGTGTCCATCCTTGATGCGTGTGTCCAAGAATGAGACAGATAGTCGAGAGTAGTCCATGGTGAGTTTGATAGTGGGATGAAACTTGTTGATGTCACTGTGTAGTTTTAACAGTGACTTGTCGCCATGGGTCCAGAGGAAGAAAATGTCGTCAATGTACCTGGTGTATAATGTTGGTTCGAGATCCTGCACAGAGAAGAAGTCTTTTTCAAACCTGTTCATAAAAATGTTGGCATATAGGGGTGCAAATTTGGTCCCCATCGCTGTTCCATGTGTCTGGATGAAGAACTGTATGTCAAAGGTGAATACATTGTGATCAAGGATAAATCGGATGAGTTGTCGAATGGTATTTGGAGATTGGCAGTTGTGAGTGTTGAGTACTGATTCTAATGCCACAATGTGATCATTGTGGGGGATGCTGGTGTAGAGTGCGGAAACGTCCATTCTGACGAGGAATGTTCCTGGTTCGACTGGTCCATGGGTGCTGAGTTTCTGTAAGAAATCCGTTGTGTCACGACAGAAGCTGGGGATCCCCTGTACAATAGGTTTCAAGATGCCTTCAACAGAGCCGGAGATATTCTCACATAGGGCCCCATTGCCCGACACGATGGGACATCCTGTTGTGTTGGATTTGTGTACCTTTGGATGGCAGTAAAAGTCGCCTACACGAGAAGTACGTGGGATGAGGGCGCGTAGGGAACTCTGAAGGATTGGATCCAAAGCTCTGATCAATGTGTTAAATTTATGGGTGCATTCTTTGGTCGGATCAGCTGGTAGTTGCCTGTAGCGTTTCTGGTTGTTCAGTTGTCGATACACGTCCTTGCAGTAATCTGTTCTATTCTGAATGACAATGGTTCCTCCTTTATCTGCTGGTTTAATGACAATGTTGTGATTGGTTTTGAGAGCCTGGATGGCATTACGTTGTGAACAGGTGATGTTTTGCTCTAACTTGTGGGTACGGCTGATGAATCAGACATTTGTATATTTCCTGATGGTTTGAGAATACATATCAAACCCAGGGTAGCGGCCCTTCGGTGGGATCCAACTTTACGTCTTCTTTGGTCGCTCCTCTACAGATCCCTGTGATGACTGTTCCAGTTCATCAGTGGGTTCATTGAGATCACTGCTGGCACCTTGAAAGAATTCCCGGAGTCTCATTCATCTAATGAACTCCTCCGTGTCTGCGGCCAGAACCAACGGGTCCATTTTGGTGTTGGGGCAGAAGTTGAGACACCTCCTATGTGGATATAGATACCACCATTGCGCGTGGAGACACCTCTCACCTTGTACATAGCAGATACTCATCTGACTCAGCCAATGTTGTCTATCCGATACGATGCAGGCAAGGATGCCCCGAGACATGGTACATTGGAGAAACCGAGCAAAGGCTACGACAACGGATGAATAGGCCCCGAACAACAATCAACAGACAGAAGTGTTCCCTCCCAGTTGGGGAACACTTCAGTGGTCCAGGGCATTCAACCTCGGACCATCGGGTGACCACCCTCCAAGGCGGAATTCGGG
Organism: Chiloscyllium plagiosum; assembly: GCF_004010195.1. Taxonomy (NCBI): domain Eukaryota; kingdom Metazoa; phylum Chordata; class Chondrichthyes; order Orectolobiformes; family Hemiscylliidae; genus Chiloscyllium; species Chiloscyllium plagiosum. The sequence continues at coordinate 39,263,330 of NC_057717.1, forward strand.
ACAGGCAGCAGCGAAAAGTTGCCGAGCAGAGGCTGATAGTTAAGTTTGATACCCATAGGGAGGACCTCAACCGGAACCTTGGGTTCATGTCACATTAGAGGTGACCATCATTGCACTATACACACACACACACACACACACACACACACACACACACACACACGTACACACACACACACACGGACACACATATACACAGATGCGCACACAGACACCCACACACACCCTGACAGACACACACGTTCCCACACTCACACATGCACCTCCTCACAAACTTAAGACACTCTAAACTCACTACATACATGCACTTTCCCACACTCACAACTCTCAGCCCAGACAGACACACACACAGACAAAGACCCAGATGCACACATATATTTTGTGGGGTGAATTTGTACTTGGAGGATTACATTGTAATTTGCTCAAAAACTGCATGCATTCATGTAAATCTCTGAGCTGAAAAACTGCATGAATTCATGTAAAACTCCGTTATCTCACCTTTTAGATGAGAATCAATCTACAAATCATGGCATAGACAGCGAACACAGGGGGTTAACACCTTCAACATATTGTCTAACTATCACACATTGTTAACAGCTAACCAGAGAATGTAACTTTTTAAAAAAGGTTTTCTGATTTACACATGAAAGAAGTGAAAGAAATGATATGGTATTCAAACAGATGAAAGACTTAATCAATTTTTCAATGTATAATTTCAGTTACATCACACTGTAAATTTTTGCGATAAATTATGTGTTAGGATTGAGCCCTCCGCTATCACTTGATGAAGGAGCGTCGCTCCGAAAGCTAGTGTGCTTCCAATTAAGCCTGTTGGACTACAACCTGATGTTGTGTGATTTTTGACCGTGAGGGAGAGCAGTGAAGAATGACCAGACTGATCTCTGGGATGACAGGCTTGTTGTGGGAGCAGAGTTTGGGTCGACTGGGCCTGTATTCCACGGGCTTTAGGAAAACGAGTGGAGATATCCGAGAAATATATAAAACTCTGACAGGATGAGACAAATTGAAAGCAGGAATGATAATTCCCCTGGTTGGGACATCTAAGGCATCTAATCCACAGTACTAGATACAGGCAGGCGACTCTGCATTGAGATGAGAGTAAATGTCTGCACTCAGACACTGGTGAACGTGGGGAACTCTCTACCGCATAGGTTTGTGGAAGTCAAGGCATTGAATGTACATACGGATTTCTAGACACTAAACGGAGCGAGCAGGAATATGGTGTGGAGAGACAGCGTCAGCCATCAGTGTTGACATTTGGTGGTAAACTCAATGGATCAAAGGGATTAATTCAGTTTCTATTTTATATTTTAATATTTTTACGACGGTTAATCATAGTAAGGTGTATACACATTGTGTGGAATATTGCATTGAAGAGATATTCTCATGAGTGCGGTGGGGTGGGATCAATGTTTTGAATGACCCTTTCCCGATGTTTCTGTGCAGTCTTTGGGAACGCTCTGCAAATGTTGTCACAAGCTTTCGGATGTTGGTTTCAAGGTTCACTGTTACTAACACCAGATTATAGATCTCAATGCTTCATTATTTTTTTTTTACTTCCATCAGCTGCCAGAGCATTAGCCTGCTGTGCATTAGTATGCCAGTGTCATTTCCACGGCAGCACCTTCTCCACATGGGGACCGAGCGGAAACCACACCGAGCAGGTTATTTCTGTGCTGCTTGACAGCTCTGCCAAAAAGAACTTCCATCAATATCACTAGCGTGATGGGACAGAGAGGATGGCAATTGATCAGATTGCAATTATTATTATCTTAGGGGACTGGGCATATTTGAGTATTTTTTCATATTGCCAGGGAAATGTCAGAGTTGGATATGGAATGAAACAGCTTTCCCAGGGACACGGATTGTTGTGCCGCACAAGTCTTCAGTCTGTTTGCAGGAATGATATCATGGCCTATTGCCTTTGTCGTATCTACTGTGTTCAGCTGTTTCTTCATGTCACGTGCAGCGAATCGATTTGGTTGAAGACTGCCATCTGCGATTCTATGGGCATCATGGGCACCTCCTGCTTAAAACCCAAAAGGTCATAAGGATCGTGAGGCCCGCTTTCACGGACTCTACTCGTACTGAAAATCAAGATCAAGCGAGCTTTTGCCCTTCCGCTCCACGGGAGGGTTCTGTCCTTCCTGAGCTCGTCTTAGGACACCTGCGTTACGGTGTGACAGGTGTACCGCCCCAGTCAAACTCCCCACCTGCCACTGCCCCCGGAGCGGGTCGCGCCCGGCCGCCCGGGCACTTCCGACCAGAAGCGAGAGCCCCTTGGGGCTCCCCTCCCTGCCTCACCGGGTAAGTGAAAAAACGATAAGAGTAGTGGTATTTCACCGGCGGCCGAAGCCTCCCACTTATTCTACACCTCTCATGTCTCTTCACAGTGCCAGACTAGAGTCAAGCTCAACTGGGTCTTCTTTCACCGCTAATTCTGCCAAGACCGTTCCCTTGGCTGTGGTTTCGCTAGATAGTAGGTAGGGACAGTGGGAATCTCGTTCATCCATTAATGCGTGTCACTAATATGGATGACGAGGCATTTGGCTATTTCATGCACTCGCCATACGCGATGGATCGTGTCCTTTTCGAGATTTTAACGTCGCTCGTCGACGAGTGAAATACCCCTATCCAGCGAAACCACAGCCAGAAGATCTAAAAGGGGACGGTAAAAGAAAATAAAAAAATTAAAATGACATTGTGAAGCAGAGTTTCAGCGAGGCGAGGGATGAGTTGAGGTTATCAACCGTTGGACTAAGTTACCACTCATCCCTTGTTGTGTGGAGCGTGCACTTTAAGTATTATCACCTAACTTACCCACCACCAATTAACTAAGTGATCTAAAACAATACAATTTTATTAATAAAACCTTAAAAGTTAACTATAACTTAAAATCAAACTATTTAAAATACTACTAAAACTATTAAAACAAATAAAAATTTAAAACAACACTATTTTTAAAAAATACGTCGATCGGAGCTATTACGAGTCCATAAAAATCCGTAAACGTTCGAGGGTCAAAGATAAAGTTAGGTTTGTGATGTTCTGGGCAAATGATTTAAATTTTGAAATCCCGAGGCCTTTCATCAATTCAGAATTCTTCTCAAACTCCTTCCCTCGGGCTCCCATCACAAATCCATAAAAAGGTATTTTTCCTCCACCAGTGAGGTCGATTATCTCTATATCCAAATGGTTATATTTCATTAATTTTTCCTCCCACGCCGATTCGAGGGAATTTATGTGTGGGTGAGGTGGATCATCCACACAACACTTCTGTCTGGGGACGGTATGGATACTATATCCTTGAATTTTACACTGATATACCGGGCTGTCCATTATTTAGGATGGGAATATCTGTGGATCCCACTTCTCCAGTGAGTTGTTTAACCCTCCAGGACCAATTATGAGTGGGTGTGACAGGACTGTTGGTTTGTTAGCACTGCGATTATTTCTCCATCTCTATCAGGTGCTAGTTCTGCTGGTTAGATTGCAACCAGTCAAGTGTGGTAGCTTTAGCGGGTTATCATCAGGTTTAGGTAGACATGGTTCTGACACTGGCATGTTCACCCACACTCGCCATTGAACAATAGATCAACTTGGTTGTAATTGCAGACTGAGGAATTCTCCCGGAAAAATAAAATATGATTGTGGCTGTATATAATTCTGCTGCTGCTGCTGTGGTCAGCAGCAACACATTAATGTCAGGAATTCTCAATTTGAGACATTTCGGAGAACTAGAACATTGAAAGTATTTTCAAAGGACTTTTGACACGGAAATGAATTAAGTGCAGTGAAGAATTAGTAATGAAACAGGAGTTATAGAGCCATAGACGCTTTGTATCATGCAATATTCAAACAGACCCTTTGACCAAACTCGTCCATGATAACCAGGTTTCCTAAACTGAATTCGTTTTATTTTTCTGCTTTCGGGACATACACCTTCAACCCATTCCTACTCATGTATCCATCTGATTATCTTTCAAATGTTGTAACTGTACTCACCATTACCACTTCTTCTGACACCTCGCTCCATATACACACACGACCCTCTTTGAGAAACAGCTGCCACTAAAATCTCTTTTAAATCTCCCTCCTCTCACCTGAAACGTATCCTCTCTGGTTCTGGACACCCCCGTCCTGGGGAAAAGACCTCGGCTATTCTTTGTATCCATGTTCCTCATGATTTTATAAATCTCCATAAGGTCACCCCTCACCCCTCAGGGAAAAAAAAAACCCAGCCTCTCCATATATCTCAAAATCTCCTATCTCCATCATATAATTTTAAATGTTTTAGCACCCTTCCGATAGCAGGGCGACAAGAATTGTGCTCAGTCCTCCAAATGTGTCCTGACCATTCTTTTGTGCAGCCACAACATGATGTCCCACTTCCTACACTCAGTGCTCTGACTGATGAAGGCAAACCTGTTTAATGCCTTCTTCACCCGTTGTCTACCTCGGACTTCACTTGCAGGGAACTATGCATCGGCATCCTGGGTCTCTGTGTTCGACTACACTTCCCGAGGCCCCATGTTTACTGTCTAAATCCTCAACTGTTTTCGGCTGCACAGTGGCACAGTGGTTAGAACTGCTGCCTCACAGCGCCAGAGACATGGGTTTAATTCTCCGCCTCAGGCAACTGTCTGTGTGGAGTTTGCAAATTCTCTCCGTGTCTGTGTGGGTTTCCTTCAGGTGTTCCGGTTTCCTCCCACAGTCCAAAAACGTGCAGGTCAGGTGAATTAGCCATGTTATGATGCCTGTAATGTCAGTTTAAGGGGGAAATGTAGGGGAATGCGTCTGGGTGGGTTGCTCTTCGGAGGGTCGGTGTGGACTTATTGGGCTGAAAGGCCTGTTTCCACACTGTAAGTAATCTAATCTAATCTAAAATGCAACACCTCAAATGTATCTGCATCTAGCTCCATCTGCCAATCCTTGACCCAGTTGATCAAGATCTCATTTTTCTCTTAAATAGCCCTCTTCACTGCCACCTATCACACCAATTTCGACAACTTCCTATCCGTGGTTCCTATATTCTCATCCAAATCATTTACAAATACAATAAACAGCAGCAGCCTGGTACTTGTGGCACACCACTGATCACAGATCTCCAATTGGAACAACAAATCTTTCCCAGCACACTCAGTCTCCTCCTGTCAAGCCAATTTTTTTATCTAATTGGCAAGCACTCACTGATCCCCGTGAGGTAACGCTATTAACTAGGCTACCATCTGGATCCATGGTGGGCCTCATTAAGTTCCGCATAGATAATGTATGCTGCTTTACCTTCATCTATCTTCCTAATCACCTCTTCAAAAACTGCAATCTAGTTTGTGAGACACGTTTTCCCATACACAAAGCCGTGCTGACTATCCCTAATCAGTCCTTGATTTTCCAAATGCATGCAAATCCTGCCTCCCAGAATTTCCAACAAACACTTACCCACCCTTGGCATCAGACTCACCGGTCGGTATTTCCCTGGCATTTTCTTGCAACCTTGTTACAAATAATGTGACAAAAGTCGCTGTTTTCCCGTGCACCAACGCCTCACTTGTAGCTGACAATGATACAAAAGAGAAAATCAAGAAAACTGCGGATTTTATAAACCAGAAACAAAGACAGAACGTGCTGGAAGACCCCATCAGGTCTGGCAGCATTTTTGCAGAAAAATCAGAGTTAATGTGTTACGACATGGGATAAACCGCCCTTGCTAATTTATACCAGCAAAACAGAAAAAATTAACCCGCACTGTAATCTGTTGAAATAAAAAAAGCCAAGAAGTATCATAAAGGTCACTATTTAAAGTAAAAATTAGCAACATTTTTAAAAAGTCTAATAGCGAATAATTACCTAACAACTATGTACAATTCCTTTCTCTGACCTATCTTTTACTTTCTCTTCTACAATACTGGTCCAACAAAACGCCCCAATTAAGATTTTTCAAAAAAATTCAAATTTTCAGATCCAGCCAGCGGATGAATCTTCTCCTTATATCTTCATCTGTCTTCTTTTCTTCATCTTCGGGTTTCGGTTTCACCGGTCATTGATAAATAAAGGTGCACTTAAGAGAGCTATTCTCTGGGCAGTCTGCAGATGTTGGTGGCTTGGCAAATCTCCCCCAACTGTTCATTCTTTTTCGATATCCCTAAGCATTGTATTGTTTCATTTTTTAAAAATTGTCAAAGCGCCAAATTCAAACTCATTTGGAGTTCAGTATCTTGGGACATAATGTAAACTGATTGGTCGAATTTGAATTTTTTTTGTCTCATAGCAACACAGATTTTGACAGCTGCTGGATCAAATGATACATTGTAAATTTTCCAGAATTCGTCATGCTTGCTAATCTTTTAAATCTCTTAAAGGTACCCTTTATATGTTCATAACACCTTCCTTCTCAAAAGAGAAGAACCATCACTATGAAAACATGGTTTCATTTCATTTTCAATTCTTTAAACACATTACAATAACATATAGATAACTTAAATCTCAGATCACATTAATTTTTTCCCATTTACCTATATGAAACATTGGATAAATAAAAATCTCATTTCAACTTTATCCGTTGAATCTATGGTAACGCATCTGTGATTACATTCTTACGACAACTTCATGTGTGTACGATTTTTAAATTAAAAATCTGCAACATAAGACTTCAATGAAATAGTCATTAAAGCATTCTAAGTATGTAAGAAGATTGGGATCCGTGTACACAACCATCTCCATCACATTACTCATGACACACGCATTAAGATGTGACAAAGATAGTACCAAACTCAATAGTTCTCTTTCAATCGTGGAGTATTTCCTCTGATGCATGTTTAGTTTCTTTGAAAAGTACAATTCCATCCTCATCGTCCTGTTGCAGTACGGTTCCAACCCCTATGTCACTAGCATAGATGGCAACTTTTAACGTTTTCAAAATGTTTAGAACATAGAACAATAGAACAATACAGCACAGAACAGGCCCTTCGGCCCACGATGTTGTGCCGAACTTCTAACCTAGATTAAGTACCCATCCATGTACCTATCCAAATGCCGCTTAAAGGTCGCCAATGATTCCGACTCTACCACTCCCACGGGCAGCGCATTCCATGCCCCCACCACTCTCTGGGTAAAGAACCCACCCCTGACATCTCCCCTATACCTTCCACCCTTCACCTTAAATTTATGTCCCCTTGTAACACTCTGTTGTACCCGGGAAAAAAGTTTCTGACTGTCTACTCTATCTAGTCCTCTGATCATCTTATACACCTCTATCAAGTCACCCCT
>NC_057717.1:39274218-39313860 GCF_004010195.1 Chiloscyllium plagiosum
TCTGTGAGGATCAGGATCTGACTGCATTTCCTGCAGACGAAGTTGGCAGGAGTATCGGTGGTCACCCCTATCTCAAACATCCTGCAGGAGGAACATTTCACCGCCTGCGCTGCCATGACTGTACACTTTCTCCAAAAACAAGAACACTGAGTCAATAACACTGAGTCACTTACCTGTGGACTTTAAAGTTAGGTTAGAGGAGGAGGGTGGGAGGGAGGCCCTACGGAAGTAGGACCTGGGGTCTAGAACACACCCACTCAAATACTAATCACTTACCTTCCCGCCCAGCTATGCGCTCCAACCTCACTTCCGCTGCTCCCACTCAAATGACCGTTGGTGATTAAAGGGTGAGTATTTATACAGCTTTGGAAACTGTTGGGGGGGACAGCGTTGCAGGTGTAAGCTGCAGTGAAGGGGTCTGTGGCTCTGAGACTCAGAGGGAAAGGGGGAGAGGAGGAGAGCGCTAGTTATAGGGGACTCTCTAGTTAGAGGGTCGGACAGGCGGTTCTGTGGAAATGGGCGAGACTCACGGATGGTTTGTTGCCTCCCGGGTGCTAGGGTCCGAGACGTTTGGTTTAGGTAAAACTGGTTTGGTCGCTAATATTGCTTTCTAATAGTTGAATGCCTCCTGGCATTGTTCTGTGCACCGAATTTTTGTGTTCTTCTACAGAAAATCGGTTAATAGTGCCACTCCACTGACGAAGTTTGGAACAAACTTCTGATAAAATCCGCTGAGTCCAAAGAAGCGAAGAACTTCTTTCCTCGAGGTTGGATGTGGAAATTCATCGGTAGCTTTTGTCTTTGCATTCCATATGGTTAATCTTAGATGACGGATATTTTGTACAAAGAATATCACGCCAGCATCCGAGGATTCAGTTTTGTTTAATTTTATTACCAGTTTTTCTTCTTGTATTTTGTCAAAGAGCGTTGCCAACTGTACAATGTGATCTTTCCAGGACTTACTAAAGATCACTACATCGTCTAATTGTACTGTACAGTTTAGTAACCCAGCCACAACTCTGTTCACGAGTCTTTGGATTGTGGTAGGTGCGGTCTTCATGCCAAAAGGCATCACTTTGAAGTGATACAGCCAATTTGGCGTTACAATTCAGAAATTTCTTTCATCGTCACTGAAAAAGGTACATACCAGTAATCACGCATTAAGTCCAACTTGGTGATGTGACTGACTTGTCCAACTTTCTCGATACAGTCGTCCAATGTCGATACTGGATATGACTCTAATTTTGTAACAGTATTGACCTCACAATAATCCAAGCAAAGTCATTGAGTCCCATCCGGATTGGGAACTAAGACGATCGGCGAGCTCCACTCACTCTGGCTTGGTTCGATGATGTCCTCATTGAGCATGGCCTCCACCTCCTTCTGGACCTGTCTGGTTTTGAGAGATTAGGCCAATATGGGTGTTGATTTATCAAAACAGTATTCCCGACGTCTACTTCATGTACAATAGCATGAATACTCCCCAAATTATTCTTACATACGTCCTCATACTGCAATAATAAACTTTTTCAACTGCATTCTATGCTCCTGAGACAGATAATTTACTAACCTATCGCACTGCTCAAAGACTTTTTTCATTTTTAACATATTTTGAGGCGCATCAAAATCACCAATATTTGCATATGATTCCTCACTCTGCTGGGCAGAAACTAACACCTGTTTCTCCAGTTTTATATCTCCTCCACCTTTTAGGAGGGTACCTAGACAACATTTATAACTCACCTTGTGGGTCTTCGAATTAAGGAATCGGTGACAGAGATGTTAGTTTAATTACTGCCTGTGGCCGACTTAGCATTTGGCATGTATGGCACATATGCAAAAAGTTAAACAAACTTTTGTGCATTCTCAGTCAATGAAAAAAAAGTATTTTTCCCCTTAGCCTGAGTCTTTCGTACCCTAGACGACCTCCCACAGGTAGTTCATGTGCTACACGTATGTCTGCATTCTCCCGGCCACACAATCTGGTGCACTTCTGCACTAATTTGCAGTCGTTTCCAATTTTACCTTAGGCACACATCTTATAAATAATAATCCCCAGGAATATTCTTTTTACCCTTTTTGGAGTACGCATCCACATATATATCTTTTATCGTCTTGCCTGTCTGTTGTTAGTCCCTTCGTCTTTCAGGAATAAACATCTCTAACCCTCTCCTGTTCAGGTGTTCCGTGCACCATTATATCAAACAGGGTGTCTGCTAACTAAATCTCAATATCTTCATCTTTGTCTTTAGTTTGTTTCTTGCTATGATTTATGATAGCGGGATCTGGTTACTGCGCAGTTTGGTAAAATGCCAGGATATTTCAATTTTGACTCCTCAGTTTCTTGGTCTTCCTTGGGCCTCTCCACAACGAAGGGTGTCGCTCCCAACTTGCCCTACTAAATCATTCCCAAGAGCAAACTGGATTCCTGGAACTGACACTCTGACAACCACTCCCACTGTTATGTCCCCAATCTTGAGCAGGCACTCCAACCTAAGCTTTCATTGGGGAACGCTAACTTTCTGTCAATCTATCCCACAAATTATGACACTCTTGGATAAAAGATCTGAACGACTGCAAATTTGCTCATCTTTTAGTATTGGAGACTGGTTAGATTCTATATCTCTCAAAATTACAACATTTCCTCATTCTCCTCTGTTGTTTCTGAGTAAACTTTAATCACAAAGGCGATAACTTTACAGAGATCAGGTACTAACTCCATACCCAGCCTCTGCCTAGTGCTGTGCATTTTCCTGCAGCTCCTTGGTTCTTGTTGGGGGTTCCTTTAAAACTTCCACTAATGCCACTGGCTTAGCTTCTTTTCCGACATGCTTTCTCACAGTGCCCCTCTTAACGACCAGCACTATGACTGTACGTATCCCACCTTATAGCAATGAAAATACCTTCTCCTACTGTTTGTTCTCTCTCTCGCTCCCTTTCATTATCTTTAAATTCCATTTTTCTCAATTGAAATGCCAGTTTTTTTTTTCACTCCACTGCACTTGTCTGTTTATCTGACACACCTTAGTGCTTATGTAATTCCCTAACGATTTCAGCCAGACTTTAGTCCTTGGTTAAACCCAAATCGAACTTCGTTGCTAATTCTAAAAGTTTGGCCTTTATATTTCCTTCTAAACTTTCTTGGCAAATTTGAGAATTATCTTCAAATCCCCTCTTAAATTTTTAATAAACATTTCTCCAACTTTTAAGTTAACAAGCAACAAGTCACCGAAATTAAACATGCTGTCTCACTGACGTTTTAATTAAAGATGTCGGATACTAACGTGCAAATGTTTGAATATACTGCGCTTTTTGCATACTCCACATTTACTCAATTCTGCCCAAATCTCAGACTTGATCTGTCTAAACCTGTTCAAATCGCGGACGAAACCCACACACTGTTAAGACACAGGGTAACCCCTCTTCTAATTTAAACCCCCCCCCACACAGAAAAAGTGCACCTCATGCTGTAATCTGTTAAATTTCAAAATGCAAAGCTCCGTTAACAGAGGTCACTATTTATATTAAAACTAACAATGTTGTTTTTTTAAATCGAACAGAGAATATTGAAACGAACCACTATGTCGAATTTCTTTCCATTAAACCTAACTTATACCTACCTCTCTACAATACCGGTCCGATAAAACAAAAGAAAATGTCGCTTAATATTTACAAAAAAATATAATCACGTTTCAAAACCAGTGAGATTTGTCGATTCTCCTTTGTAGACTTTCTTCTGTAGATCCTCCTCTAGGTCAGCTTCGATGTTGTGCTGTGCAAACCTCTTATAGATAGGTACCTTTGAGAAAGCTCTTCAGCAAGCAGTCTATCTTTGTGGATGTCCTTGGCAGTTCTGCCCTAAATGTTCAAGATGTCCGGTTTTATGCCTCAAAACATTGGATCATTTAATTGATATTGATGTCATCAAATACATCATATTTCAAACTCAATTTAATATGTTCGAGCATAATTTAAACTGACTGGCTGAATTTGAATTTGTTTTCCTTCCATGGCAACTCAGACTCTCTATTAATTTCACAGTGAAATGTTACATTTTAACATCTTTCAGAAAACTTGTGCCAGTTTCCAGTCTCTCTAAAAGGTAAAGTATAATTCCACACCTTCATAACAATATCTATTTTCTGCCCTGCATAGCTCTCCATAAATTTAGTGAACTTAAGAAGTTCACATAAGTTTTTCTGTTCCAAAAAAGACCCATTTTCTCTCATCCGTCATTTGCCTAAATACTTCTTTCCAGATACCCTGGAAATCTCTCTTCCCACGTGGTTAAAAATGCCCTCCTACGCATCTCATCTACATCCCGCCCCTCCATCCTCAAACCCCACCCCTCCAACCTGAACATGGACAGAACAGCCCTGGTGCTCACCTTCAACCCTACAACCTTCGCAAAAACCATATCATCCGACCACATTTCTGCCACATCCAAACGGACCCCACCAACAGGGATATATTTCCCGACCCACCTATTTCGCTTTTCGCTTTCCCCAGTGAGTACCTGGTCAGGTCCACGCCCCCCAACAATCCACCCTCCCTTCCTGGCACCCTCCCCTGCCACCGCAGAAATTGCAAAGCCTGCGCCCACACCTCCTCACTCACCTCCATCCAAGACCCCAAAGGAGCCTTCCACATCCATCAAAGTTTCACCTGCACATCCACTAACATCATTTATTGTATCCGTTGCTTCCAATGCGCTTTAGGTAACATCTCCGGGTCACCCGAAACAATCAACCCCACCACCCTGTGGCCCAACATTTCAATTCTCCGTCCCACTCTGCCGAGGATATGCACGTCCAGGGCCTCCTCCACCACCGTTCCCTCACCACACGGCACCTGGAGGAAGAACAGCTTATCTGCCGCCTCGGAACGCTTCTATCCCATGGCATCAATCTGGATTTCGCCAGTTTTATCATTTCCCTTCTCCCATCTCACCCCAGTTCCAGCCTTCCAGCTCAGCACCGCCCCTATGACCTGTCCTAAGTGCTGATCTTCCTTTCCACCTATCCACTCCATCCTCCTCATTGACATTTCACTTTCATCTCCATCCCCATTCACCCGTTGTAGTATTTTCTACCTTCCCCCACCCTCTTCCCTGACCTAGCACCTCCGTTCCCACCCCATTAACGTATTTTACTCTGTGCTACTTTCTCCCCACCCCCACCCCCGCTCATTTATCTCTACACCCTGCAGGCTCCCTGCCTCTATTCCTGATGAAGGGCTTTTGCCCGAAAAGTCGATTTCCCCTGCTCCTCGGATGCTGCCTGAGCTGCTGCCCTTTTCAAGCACCACTCTAATCTATAGGGGAAAGTGAGGACTGCAGATGCTGGAGATCAGAGCTTAAAAATGTATTGCTGGAAAAGCGCAGCAAGTCAGGCAGCATCAAAGGAGAAGAAGAATCGACTTTTCGGACATAAGCCCTTCTTCAGAAATGAGGAGGGTGTGCCAAGCAGACTAAGATAAAAGGTAGGGAGGAGGACTTGGGGGAGGGGCATTAGGAATGCGATATGTGGAAGGAGGTTAAGGTGAGAGTGATAGGCCTGAGAGGGGGTAGGGCGGAGAGGTCGGGAAGAAGATTGCAGGTCAAGAAGGTGGTGCTGAGTCTGAGGGCTGGGACAGAGAAAAGGTGGGGGGAGGGGAAATGAGGAAGCTGGAGAAATCCGCATTCATCCGCAGTGGCTGGACCTCCACACACATCATTTACTACATCCGCTGCACCCGATGTAGCCTCCTACACATTGGGGAGACAGGCCGCCTACTTGCAAAACGTTTCAGAGAACACCTCTGGGGAACCCGCACCAACAAACTCAACCGCCCCGTGGCTGAACACTTTAACTCCCCCTCCCACTCCGCCCAGGACATGCAGGTCCTTGGACTCCTCCATCGCCAGACCATGGCAACACGACGCCTGGAGGAAGACAGCCACAGGGGATGAATGCGGATTTCTCCAGCTTCCTCATTTCCCCTCCCCCACCTTTTCTCACTCCCAACCCTCAGACTCAGCTCCGCCTTCTTGATCCCCAATCTTCTTCCTGACCTCTCCGCCCCCCGCTCTCTGGCCTATCACCCTCACATTAACCTCCTTCCACCTATCGCATTCGCGACGCCCCTACCCCAAGTCCATCGTCCCTAACTTTTATCTTAGCCTGCTTGGCACACCCTCCTCATTCCTGAAGAAGGGCTTATGCCCGAAACGTCGATTCTCCTCTCCTTTGATGCTGCCTGACCTGCCACTCTAATCTATACTCTGGTTTCCATCATCTGCGTCCTCGTTTTCACCTAAGGCCAGTTCAATGACAATGCTAAGGGAAGGAATCATAACAATTTAAAAAGTGTGTAGAAAGATGCAGTAAATGATCCACTCACTGTTATCGGGGATCAATAAATAAGGTTGGAGAGCCTGTGCTCAAAAGTATTAAAAGAGAAAAGACCAATCAATAAAACTTATGTAAAAATATTTTACCTAAATCCGTGCAGTATTTTGAATAAACAGAATGAATTGACAGCTCAAACAGAGATAAATATGGATGGCATGGTGGGTATTACGGAAATGTGGTGAAAAGAAGTCCAGGATGAGAGCGTTATATGCCCAAGGATACTCAGTATTCAGAGAAGAAGGAAAAGCAAGTGGAGTGTCTATATTGGTTAAGGATAATATCAAGGCTGTAGTGGGACAAATGTGAAAAATCAGTCTGTTTCGAAATAAAGGACATGGAAAGAAACCCATTGGTTGGAACATTTCCAGCCCACAAAACCCCATCCCCGCAAACTACTTTCAAATTAGGGAATAGCATGAAGCAATGAATAACGATACCTTGAGACAAGAGCACAAGAGTGTTTATGTGTAACTTGAACATGCATATTGACTGGATTAAGCAATTAGATAAGAGGAGCCACAAAGAATTATTCATCGAATTTATGAGGTAATAGTACTTCGAGTAACATGTCATGGAACAAAGCAGAGAATTTTGGTATTGCATAATGAGGAAGGAGTGATAAATGATATTGTAGCACGGGATCATCGCGGAAAGAGTGACCACAACATGCTGGTGTTTCACATTCACACTGAAAGAGTGTAGTATTGGGTAATGATAATTGTAATGGCCAGAGGAAGGGATTAGCCTGAGTGGACTTCGCAAAACGATTGAAGGGCAAGACAGTTGAAGAACAGTGGCAACTACTTTTGGAAAATCGTCAAAACCCTTCAATTAAAGTTTAATCCTGAATGGAAGAGGTATTGTTAAAAGGTGAAAGGTGATCAATATCTTAACAAGGAAGTCAATAATAACATGAATGTGATGACCTGGTGGTATTATCGCTGACTGCTACTCCAGGGGGGACGACTTACCAGGGGTAAGCAATGGGGTTCAGGCCTCTGGCAGGGAGCCTGTCCCCATTGCTCAGAAGGGAAGGGTGGAGGAAGGCAGAGCAATAGTTGTTGGGGACTCGATAGTTCGGGGCATGAATAGATGGTTTTGTGGGGGCGAGAGAGACTCACGTTTGGCATGTTGCCTCCCAGGTGCAAGGGTACGTGCCGTCTATGATCGTGTTTTCCAGGTCCTTAAGGGGGAGGGGAGCAGCCCGAAGTCGTAGTCCACATTGGCACCAATGACATAGGTAGGAGTAGGGCTGAGGATGTTAGGCAGGCTTTCAGGGAGATAGGTTGGAAGCACAGAGTTAGAACAAACAGAGTTGTTGTCTCTGGTTTGTTACCCGTGACACGTGATAGAGAGTGGAGGAATAGGGAGAGAGAACAGTTCAATGCGTGGCTACAGGGATGGTGCAGGAGGGAGGGATTCCGGTATCTGGATAACTGGGGTTCTTTCTGGGGAAGGTCGGACCTCTATAAACAGCATGGTCTACACCTGAACCTGAGGGGCACCAGTATCCTTGGGGGGAGGTCTGGAGTGTAGGGAGGTTAGGAACATGGCATCAATCTCAAAGGAGGGTGCCTGTAAACAGGAAAGTGGCTTGAAATGTATATACTTCAATGCAAGAAGTATACGAAATAAGGTAAATGAACTTGCAGCGTGGGTTGGTACCTGGGATTTCGAGATTGTGCTATTACGGAGACATGGGTAGAACAGGGACAGGATTGGCTGTTGCAGGTTCCAGTGTTTAAGTGTTTTAGTAGCGTCAGAGGTGAGGGTAAAAGAGGGGGAGGTGTGGCATTGCTAGTAAAAGATAGTATTACAGCGGTGGAAATGACGATGGATGAAGACTCGCCATCTGAGGCAGTTTGGGCTGAGGTGAGGAATAGGATAGGTGAAGTCACCCTGTTAGGAGTTTTCTACAGGCCTCCTAATAGTTCTAAAGACGTAGAAGAAAGGATTGCGAGGATGATTCAGGAGAAGAGTGAAAGTAATAGGGTGGTTGTTCTGGGGGACTTTAGCTTTCCAGATATTGACTGGGAAAGCTATAGCTCGAGTTCGTTAGATGGGTCGGTGTTTGTCCAATGTGTGCAGGAGGGTTTCCTAACACAATTTGTAGACGGGCCAACAAGAGGTGAGGCCATACTGGATTTGGTTCTTGGTGACGAACCAGGTGTTAGAATTGGAGGTAGGTGAGCACTTTGGGGACAATGACCACAATTTGTTGACCTTTACTCTAGTGATGGAGAGGGATAAGTGTGCACTGCAGGGCAAGATTTATAGTTGGGGGCAGGGAAATTATGATGCGGTGAGGCACGACTTATGATGCGTGTCTTAGAAAAGTAGGCTTCAAGGGAAGGGCGCAATTGATATGTGGAGCTTGTTCAAGGAGCAACTATTGAGTGTCCTTGATAAGTATGTACGTGTCAGGCAGGGAGGAAAGGGTCGTGTGAGGGAGCCGAGGTTTAATAAGGAATTGGAATCCCTTGTTAAAGGGAAGAGGGCGGCCGATGTAAAGATGAGGCGTGATGGTTCAATTGGGGAGATTGAGAGTTATAAGGTAGCCAGGAAGGATCTGAACAGAGAGCTAAGAGCAGCAAGGAGGGGACATGAAAAGACCTTAGTTGGTAGGATTAGGGAAAACCCTAAGGCTTTCTATAGGTATGTCAAGAATAAAAGGATGACTAGGATAGGACTAGGTCCAGTCAAGGATAGTAGTGGGAAGTTGCGTGTGGAGGCTGAGTCAGTATTCACTCAGGAACAGGACATTGTTGCCAATGTGAATACTGAGTCACAATTAAGTAGAGTGGACGGCTTTGAGGTATGTAGGGAAGAGGTGTTGGAAATTCTAGAAAGGGTGAAAATAGATAAGCCCCTTGGGCCTGATGGCATTTATCCTAGGATTATCTGGGAAGCAAGTGAGGAGATTGCAGAGCCATTGGCCTTGATTTTTATGTCCTCGTTGTCTACAGGAATAGTGCTTGAAGACTGGAGGCTAGCAAATGTGGTTCCCTTGTTCAAGAAGGGGAGCAGGGATAACCCTAGTTCGATGAGTCTCACTTCTTTGTTGTTGGCAAAGTCTTAGAGAGAATTGTAAGGAATAGGATTTATGAACACCTGGATAGGAATAATGTGATCAAGGATAGTCAGCATGGTTTTGTGAAGGGCAGGTCGTGCCTCACAAACCTTATTGAATTCTTTGAGAAGGTGACTAAGGAGGTGGATGAGGGGAAAGCGGTAGATGTGGTGTATATGGATTTTAGTAAGGCGTTTGATAAGGTTCCCCATGTTCGGCTACTGCAAAAAATACGGAGGTATGGCATTGAGGGTGAGTTGGAGGTTTGATTAGAAATTGGCTGGCTGGAAGAAGACAGAGGGTAGTAGTTGATGGTAAAGGGTCATCTTGGAGTGCAGTTCCTAGCGGTGTTCCGCAAGGATCTGTTTTGAACCATTGCTGTTTGTCATTTTTATAAATGACCTGGAGGAGGGGCTAGAAGGTTGGGTGAGCAAGTTTTTGGATGATACGAAAGTCGGTGGAATTGTTGACAGTGAGGAAGGATGTGGCAGATTACAGCGGGATATAGATAAGCTGCAGAGCTGGGCAGAAAGGTGGCAAATGGAGTTAATGTAGGTAAATGTGAGGTGATTCACTTTGGTAAGAGTATCAAGAAGATGGGGTACTGGGCTAATGGTCGGATACTTGGTAGTGTGGATGAGCAGAGGGAGCTTGGTGTCCATGTACACAGATCTCAGAAACTTACCACCCAGGTAAATAGTGCTGTGAAGAAGGCATATGGCGTACTGGTTTATATTGGTAGAGGAATTGAGTTCCGGAGTCCTGAGGTCATGTTGCAGTTGTGTAAGACTCTGGTGCGGCCTCACCTGGAGTATTGTGTGCAGTGTTGGTCGCCATACTATAAGAAGGATGTGGAGGCACTGGAAAGGGTGCAGAGGAGATTTCCCAGGATGTTGCCTGGTTTGGTAGGAAGATCGTATGAGGAAAGTCTGAGGCACTTGGGGCTGTTTTTTATTGGAGAAAAGAAGGTTTAGGGGTGACTTGATAGAGGTGTACAAGATGATTAGGGGTTTAGATAGGGTTGACCATGAGAACCATTTTCCACATATGGATTCAGCTATTACGAGGGGGCTTGGCTTTAAATTAAGGGGTGGTAGGTATAAGACAGATGTTAGGGGGAGATTCTTTACTCAGTGAGTCGTGAGCTCATGGAATGCCCTGCCAGTAGCAGTGGTGGATTCTCCCTCTTTATGGGCATTTAAACGGGCAATGGATAGACATATGGAGGATAGTGGGCTAGTGTAGGTTAGGTGGTCTTGGATCGGCGCAATATCGAGGGCCAAAGGGCCTGTACTGCGCTGTATGTTTCTATGTTCTATGTTCTTTAGACCGCGGGAGGAAAGCGGAGCAAACCCACTCAAATAAGGGGAGAATGTACAAACTTCACACAGACAGTCGCCCGAGGCTGGAATCGAACCTGGGACGCTGGTGCTGTGAGGCAACACTGTAGTAGATGTATTAGTTAAGATCTTCATAAAATCTTGGACTCTGGTATGGTGCTGAAGTATTAGAAAATTAATAATCTGGCACTCATATCCAAAACAGGAGATAGGCAAAAAATGACAAACTATAAATCAGTAACTTTGACATCTGTAGTGGGGAAGTTACTTCAGTCACCGTAAAGTACGAAATCACTTCGAAAAACAAAGATCAATTCACCTCTGCCAGCACGGTTTCATGATGGGCAGATTGTGCTGGCAAACCTGCTGTAGTTCTTTGAGACTGTAACCAGCAAGGTGCCTAATTGGGATGCTGCAACTCCGATACATCTGAACTTCAGAAGGCATTTGAAAAGTCGCTGCATGAAGGAACAATCTAGAACGTTAGGGGTAGTTAAGCGTAAAATATTGAATGGCTTAGAGGATTGGCTGACTTACAGAATGCAGATCATCGGTATAAATGGTCTTTCTCTGGCGAATTGAAACTTGTGAGGTGCCACAGGTATCAGTTTTCAGACCTCAACTGTTTACAATCTATCCAAATGACCTGGAAGGAGAGACAGAGTGTAGGAACTAAATTCACAGATGGTACTAAAATAGGTGGTAATATAGGCTGTAATTAGGAGATAAAGAGTTGACAGATGAATATTGATAGGCTTGGAAAATGGGACTGATTGCTATATCCGGCAGATGATGTTTAATGTGGATAAGTGCAAAGTTCAGTTTTTTACTGCCACTCAAAATTTATTTGTTCTTGTGTTGCTCCATCTTCAGTTCTTTGGATTGTATTCACAGTTGGTGGCTCGGGTGACAGGAGTCGAGGGGTTTTGTTGAGGGAAAATCTGGTTGATCTGTGTGTAAGGAACAAGACAGTAAAGTGGAGAAAAGCCCGCAGTCAGGTCTTGTTGATTACCACAGCAGGCCTGGCAACCAGATGGTCTTATCGCTGTTCTGAATTCCTGATTTTTATTTGCCTGGAGTAAACCACATCAAAATTTTGCAGTCAAACAGACAGCCCGTAATCATATACCTATTTCATAATAAAGGGACAAATGACATTTAGATCGTAAGTAAAGACTTGGCAATTCTTTTGAGATTTTAATGACTATTTGCTGCAACTTGGAAGTGGGTGACGGGAGAACAAAACATTTTAGCTTGTTGCAATTTTATAGTTTAGATATTGAGTAAAAAGTTACATTATCAATTCTGTTCCAAAGTGTCCATAACCTATATATTATTAAAAAATATATTGAATGTATTATGGAAGAATACAGACTTTGATAAAATGAGAAACGGAAGATGTGAAGAGGATATAAGTATGTTCAGCGGTCTAGTCATGTCAAGGGAACGGGCAAATAATTGGCCTTTGGATCATAATTGAGAAAATGTGTCTGTGTTTGAGCACATTGGCGAGTTGAATGGAAAAACAGTACTATTTAAATGAACAGTTTGCGAAACTGAGGCACGAGGAACGGGTCATCTAGATCACGAAACAAATCTCTGCATCAACGTCACATTTTTTCGGGCGGCAATGTGAATCTTGAAATATTTTAAAACCAAATACATTTAGAAAATGTAAGTTTTTCTACAATTTACATAATAATCGTGGGGGTATTTTCACTTTTTAATCGTGTCTGCTTATTACTCAGCCTTCAAGAAAGGAGAATAGCTGCTCTCTGTTCATCCTATCCAGAACCCGCATGCTGTTAAACACCTCCATCAGGAGCACCTCACAACCTTCTTTGTTTGAAAATAACATCAAATAAATCTAGCCTCTCTTCAGTTTGCGTAGTCTCTTGTCTTGAGACTTCTGAAATTTATCACATTCATTCGTGTTAGTTTCATCAGCGATTGATCTGTCCACCTGAACAACCGATTTATAGCGTCCCGTAACCGCAAACGTTCTTCCTCACGGTGAACCACCAGCTCATCAACAGCAGTATTTCGCATTCTCCCCAAACTCCATTCCTCCCATTCTCATCATCAACATTTATGAAGATCACAACTAAGCCTTGATTTTCTTCCTGTTCTTCAGATGTTATTCACAGTGAAATAATTGAGAACTCCACTATTTTTTCTTCCCTTAGTTTGGTGAGTTTATGGCACGATGCTCCTTTTTTGTAAGGGAGACACAAATTCTATTTTGGACATGGAATTGTATTACCATTTTATACTTTGCGCCTCTGTATGTTCTTTTCATGAGGTTTGTATATAATTGTGATGAGGATAAAATAAACTCTACACATAGACTCACGGCAGGAGATCAAATCATATTGTCAAGTCGACCTTGAACTGGAAACAAATTATTCAAACATGCGCCCACTTTTCTTCATATTGTAAACACGGTTTCAAAAAATGGTCTTAGAGCAGCACGGATCTTGTATCTACTCCTGGGACTGGAAACAGTTAGATACTTGTTTGCAGTTGATATAATTATTAGAGTTTATTAATGTAACATTATAGTTTATTTTTATTAACATGCAAAAACAACCAAAAACACAAGCAAACAATAACGACTTCCTTTCAAACGAACATTTTTTAAAGAACCGTTTAAAGGTGCTTTACAAAAAAAAGGTTTAAGAGTCTATCGATGTGTTAAACAGTTTCTTTTCTTACGCTGCAAAAGTTTTTTTTTGTTTCAAAAAATTAAACAGTTTTTTTTTAAATAAGGAGTTGTGCCCTCATTCCAGAGAGTACTAGACGTTTCAGATCTGGAGAAGACATTTTTATTTGAGGAATTTATTGAAGAGGAATGTTTGAATTGATATAATCTGCTAAATGGTTGATTGTATTCAATTTGTATTTGATATGTATATGTACATATTTTTTCCATTTTAACATTATTGTCTGTAGGTAATGTAAGGTGACAAATATCAGGCGTTGTGAAAAGAATGTTTTAACATAAAGTTACTAAGGTCATATGTAAGGTACAGAGAGAATAGCTAGAAGATTCATAAAAAGTTATTATCCAGCAAAACAGTCAGATAGATTGGTGACGATCAAGAAAGATAAGAAGGTAGTTCAAACCTCTCCGATGGGTATTCATCTACCAAAAGGATTTTCAGTTTTATGGAACAGTTGAAGGTGATTATCTCTCTGAGAAAAACGGAAGAGCAGTAAGTTATTGGACACTTGGAACAATTCTTATGTTCGGCAACGTTTGAGGAGATTCAGTAGAGTTATCGCTGCAGTGAAGTCTTCTGTCGGGGCATCTACAGGAGATTCTGTCGCATTGAGAGTGAGTTTAGGATGGTTTTTGACTTTCCCAGTGCTAGGATTAAGAATGAGTCAAAATATTTCAAGCACACTTTTAAAGGTGTGATTGAGTAATCAGAGATACTTGTACTATTTGAAAGTAAAGACATTTTTAGGGAAATATTAAAGCAGTACAGAGTGAATTTAAGAGGTGAGGTCGAATATTCAAAATAAAGCCTTCAGATTATTAATTTCTGGTTTACTCGCAATGCCAAGCTCAACTGGGGAAGGAACAAATGGTTAAAGAAGTAAAATCAATAACTGAAGAGCTTTTGTGTTGTTGGGGTTCAGATTTTTGGAAAATTGGAATGCGTTTTGGAAAAGGAAAGACCTGTTCAAAAAGGATTGGTCTAATTTCAACTGAAAAGCAAACAATTCCTTCGCAGGGATATTTGCTCACTCTGTGAAGGGAGACTTTATATTGACGGAGAAGGTAAGGGTAGGGATGTATTCTAAGTAGCAGTGTAAATGGTGCGAGGGATGGAGAAGGTTATGAATGTGAGGAAAACACGTCAACTAGAAAAGAAAGATGAGAGTCAGCGTATATCGAAATGCTTAAGCACTAAATTGCATTTCTTTCAATGTACGGGTTCTAATGGGGGAGGCTGAGAATTCAGGGCATGTTAAAGAACATGGCATTCGGACATCAAATTTATTACAGAAACTTGGGTGGGAGATGTTCAAGAATGGCAATTCGATGTTCTAGGTGTTAAGTGTCATATGAAGGATAGAGAAAAGAGACATGCGATGGATGGGGAAGGGAGGTCTGCCGTTTTTGATTAAGAAATAAATTATTGCTAGAACTGGGGGAGATATTTTGGAAAAAATCATCCAGTTAAAATACTTTGGTAGCATAAAACATAAGACAGTAAAGAGCACTTTGAAAAGATTGTATTGTATGCTTAATTGTGGGACGGCACTCAGTGGTTAACATTACTGCCTCACAGTGCCACGGTTTGATTCCAGCCTAGGCAATTGTTGGTGTGGAATTTGCACATTGTCCCTGTGTCTGCGTGTGGTTCCTCCCACAACCCAAAGATGTGCTAGGTAGGTGAATTGCCATGCTAAATTGCCCGTATGTTCGGTGCATTTGTCCGGGGTAAATAAAGGAGAGGGAAATGATTCTGGGTGGGTTACTCATTCAGAGGGTCGGTGTGGACCTGTTCGGCCAAGGGGCCTGTTTCCATACTGTAGGGAATGTAATCTTAAATGTAAAAAATCGTTCAGTGAAAATATGTTGGTAGAAATTAAAAATAAGGAAGGAAAGAACACGACGATGATATTTCACCAATTACGCTCCAACGGTATAAAAGAAAATGAGAAACAAACATATAGGATGAACTTGGATGTATGTAAGCATAATAAGGTGGGATTTTAATTTTCTAAAAGTTGATTCGGACTATCATAGTGTTAAAGGGTTGGATGGTGAAGAATTTGCCAAATATGGTCTAGAAAATCTTCTTCATTAATATGTGGACGATCCTAATACAGAAGGAGCAAACTAGACCTTATTTCGTGTAATAGGCAGGGCAAGTGACTGAAGTAAACATGGGGGAGAAGTTTGGGTCTTGCAGTCATAATTCTATTAGTTTCAAAATGGTTGTGTAAAGGAATAAAAGTTCCATTAATGTTATCTTTTTAATTGGAGTACTATAAATTTTAATGGCATGAGACAGGGACTTACCAAGCTTGATTGCAGTAGACTGTTAGCAGGTAAAACAACGTCTGACAAAAGGGAGGCGTTCAACAGTGTGACGATGAGAGTTGAGAGGCATTATCTTCCCTTTAGAGTGAAGGGTAAGGCTGCTAAGATTAAAGAACAATGGATGACTAAAGCTGTTGAGGTTCCATTCAAGAATAAAAGAGAGCATCGACAGCTTTAATCAATTGAATCTCTTACACAAAACAAAGATTGTGCGGCATCATTAGAGAGAAATCAGGAAAGCAAAACGACGATATGAGATAGCGTGGGAAGATAAGGTTAAAATAATCCAAATATATTGTACAACGATTTTAAGAGCAAGAGGGTAACCACGAAGAGGGTAAGGCCTTTTGATGATCATGAAAGTTATCGATGTGCTGAACCCAGGAGATGGTTAATGAAATCACCACGTTCAAGATGCATCAGGTAGCAGCAAACACACACTATTGCCCGTACCTCGCATTCATCCAGATTGAACTCTATCTGCTATTTGTAAGCTTAATGACCCATTTGATCAAGATCATTTTGTAATCTTAGAAAATGTTCTTTACTGTCCGCTGTGCCACCAATTTTGGTGTCATCCGCAAACTTATTAACCATGCCTTCTATATTATCATCCAAATGACAAACAATGAAAACCCAGAAACAACCTACGTGGAGCACTACTGGTCCAGTACGAAATGCAACCGCCCACCATTACTCTCTGTCTTCTGCGATTGCACCAATTGAAAGTTCTGGATAGACGTCGAACAGTATCGGAACAGAGAAAAACAGAATTTACGTTTTGAATCCAATATCACTTGTTCAGATTAGGTTCATATCAGCCTTGATATGTCAACTCTGTTTCTCTGTCCAGATTCTGTGTCATCCGTTGCATTTCTCAGCCATTTCAGTTGTATTTAAGATTTCCACTATAGATAACTTTTGCTTGTCTTGATTGGTTGAGATGCTGAACCCGGTTGTATTTGGAAAATATGGTCCATTCCAGTTCCGATCACTTGTGCCAGTGACACATGTATTTCACTGGAGACTGCTTCTTCTTTAAGTTCTGAAAATAACTGCATGAATTTCGACAAATTGCTTTTGATTTGAAAGGCATTTTAGAGACAGATACACTTGATGTAGAAAAGGAATAGATTATTAGTTATGACATTTTCCGTGCACCTTCTGATTAAGCTTGTTTCCGCAGGCTCTGAACGTTTTTAATACATTTCTCAGAATATCTACAGCAATGATCGTGGTCACGTAGCCTATCATTACTGTACCAGATCGGAATGAGCGACATCCTCACTCTTACTCTGGCGTAACTCCCTGTAACCCCACATATTTCGTAATCTGTGTCTGTTATAATTCTGAATATCACCTACGTTAATAAACAATCTTATCAACTTGTATATCCTGTCGTTAAACAATCTATATGTAAAATATAATTCCGTATATAATATTTAAAATTTTCCTGTTCTATTCACATTATCGTTCAGCATTCCATGTGCCAAAAATCATCTTTCACTTGCTCTGCATTACATTTCATTCCATTTGTCATAAAGAAAGATGGTTGAATACTCGTGACACGGGAGATATTAATGTACTTCCCTCACATCTTCTCAGTTACTGGACCCAGTCTTTTCTGTCTCATGGCCAATATCATATTCATTCCGTCTCTTACTCATTAATTCATGGCTTTTAATGAACAAGGTTATTGTACATTGTTATGGACAAGGCCTGACCCCTCAATACATTTTAAGCAGATTGCCCAGACCGTAACTTTGCTTTTTGTTGAATGTTCGTGTATAATTTACATTTCCGAAGTGAATTAGCTCGTCCGACTGCCGAATTTTAAACAAATGGTATTTATTTCCCAGATTACAGAATGAAGCACATGAACGGAAGGCAGAATACCCGAATAATTTATCCTATCCAACCGACAGGCGCTCCCAACTTAAGGATGTTGTTCCAAAACGCTTGGAGCAATCGCAATAGACAAATCCCGAAGCACAAACAGTAAATGTGACAAAAAACGTTGACAAGTTATGAGCTCAGAAGGAGGTGGAGAACGTCCAGTTTCAACACTGACCCTGGCTCAAGTTTCCCCCAAACTGAGCCGAATTACCCATCAACGTCCTCTTGATTACACAAGTTATTTATTAAAGACTTGAAAACGGTCTACCACAGGCATTACCAGTTAGGTATATACCAATGGGTCGAAAGTAAATTTTCAAAGTTCAAACATATTGAATCTTTGGTTGTTTAGAACTCTCCCTGAAACAAAATAAAAACAAGGACAATATAGTTTTGTAAAAGGACCAGCTTTGTGACAACATGCCTCATATGGTTTTGGATTGAATTTTAAACAATGTAAGTCTAACAGCTTACGACAAGTGTATTACGACGTTTGTGAGTTTGTTTTAAAAAATGCTGAAGCATTTTGTGTGTTGAAGATACAAAATTGCCTGATCAGAACATTGAGAGGAATGTCCAGAAACATCCATGTTTCCAGTGTATTCGAATGCAAATATCACACTGTAAATCCATTGACTGGTCTCAGTTCAACTCCAGGAGAGATCAGCACGATAACTACATCTAGATCGTGTTGTTTTGGGGGGTGAGGGGATGGGATTGGGAGTCAGGTAGTTACAGCATTGCAAACGGACAACACAGAAGAATTATCTAGCCTGCGATAAGAAAACATCAATAATTCCCCCTCACAGCTAACTTCATGAGAGCAATTGGTGATGGGAGATGTGACCAATAGCCAGTGATGCCAACTTTCAATCCTGTCCAATTGTTATTATGATCTGAAGGTACCATACTGAAAGGAATTAACTGGGTCTGTTTGTTCAGTGACTGTGATTGATGTCAGTCTCCATGGATTCTAATTGTGTCACAGGATGGTTTCCAACTTCTATTAGTAAGGGCTTCTTGCAATACTTTATCCCAGTTAGCAGCGGACGCATCAGCTCCAACACTAACGAGGATCAACAGCTGCAAAGACAGAAAAAAGAAAGATAAACATCTGAGAATACTCTGGAATGTTCCACTAATGGATCAGAATCTGAGAACAGTAGACTGGAATCCTGCAGCAATGGACAGGAGTTTATCCTCGGGTCTTTTCTATGTTTCCTGGTCTTGGTTACCATTGCCATATCGGATATACGGTGTACTGTTGATCATTCAGGCGGGTTACTATCCTATCCTCGTTTTTGTTGGTGTTCCTGGTAAGTCTGTTCATCTCTATCCATTTATTAATCCCACAAACCATGGCGAACTTCATTGTTATTTCTGTATTCCAAAGTAGACAATGACAGAAACTATTGTCTTCTGTTTCAACTACAAATTCCATTCACTACCCATAAATTTGAGAACAGCCCACACCCCTGGCCTTACAAACATCTGAGAGCAAGACTGTTTGCCTTTTTGCCCGGAATTCATTTATGTATTGGTATTCTGTCCATCACCAAATTTATCCACTACCAGTCGATAATACCCCCAGTCACCATCTTTTCGTCAATGCTGATGCTTAGTAAACCACTACCTATGCCTTATTAAAATTCAGACTTTATGCTTCCAGCTCTCCTCGAAGCACTCTTTCAGTTGCAAATATTTTGATCACAAGCTTGTTCTTGTCTCTAAAGTATCTTCCTGTCAGGGACACCGTGTCAGAGTAGTAATGTCACAAGAAATGTAATTCAGAGGCACAACTTATTACACAGAAAGACACTTTTTTACATCCTACCACAGATGATGGGCAGACCGTAAATCAAAATGACAGGAATTGGAAATAAAATCGCGTTTCACTCCTATCAACCATAACATCACCAGAATTTTGTCGATAAGTTTATCTATTTCTCTGATTTCCTTTGGTAAAGAAATCTAGCATTATTTCCAGGTCTGGCTTAAGACTGACGTCAGACCCACAACAATGTGCTTGGCTGTATACTGCCTCAAAGGATGACCTTACAGCAAAGGGCATTTAGTGATGTCAACAAATGCTGCCCTTGCCAATGAGGCAGACATTCAATGTAATAACAAAATTAAAGGATAAATAAAACAAAGAATGATGCAAGAGATCAGAATCAAAAAGAACGAGAAAGTGCCAGAGAAGCTGAACAGATTTGGCGGCCTCGGGTCGAGAGAAGAACAAAATTGGCATTTCGAGTCCAATGACCATCCATCAGAACTGAACACAACTGGGAAATAGTATGATTGATGTTGGTGACAGGGACGTCTGTTGTGTAGTGGAGAAGGACTGCGTTGAATGGATAGAGAAAGAGACAGATAGAGAGAAATAAACAAATAAAGTTATTGTTGATGATCAGCTGGGATGGATATAGAAAAACGAGATTTATCTTATTTATTTTTCCCCTGTTCCCATATTATTGAATATCGTGATCATGTAAGGTACGACAAAGTCACTCTTTAAAGTGAGTTATGTCCCTTTTTATCTCATCTCTGAGTGTGATCATCTTATTTTCTTCATTAATGGGATGCTGAGAGAGCATTTCATACCCTTTCCTCATTGTTCTTGAGAAGGTGTTAATGAGCTGCATTCCTGACCAATGCAGTTCATGGGCTGTAAGTCGCCAGTGCTTAGTTCCGTCCGGTTTCATTTCTTTGACACTTTGTAGTGAGTGATATAACTGAGTGTTTGGCTGAGCCATTTCAAACTGCAGCTGAGAGTTAACGACATTGCTGAGGATCTGGAGTCACTTGTAAACCCGACCAGCTGAAGATGGTAGATTTCCTTCCCCGGAAGGCATGAGGGTGCATTGTTTTATTTGATTATCAATTCCTGATATTTCATGAAAATCATATTCCACATTTGCTGTGGTGGCATCCAAATTCGGAGTTTGGGTCATTACCTGGGTCCTTGGATTAATATTCCCGAGATAATACAGCTCGGCCAAATCCTCCTCAGCATCTCCAACCATCTCCAAAGGGAATAGTGGTTTGCTGTTGATGTGGCTTTTTTTCCTAAGGGGAAGAAATGATTTGGCAAAACATACCATCCTTGCCATTTTGTATTTATGAGAAGCCGAGATGATGGAAAGTGCTCTTGGCGAAAAGGATCTAGATGTCCTTCGTCATGAGTTACTGACAGAATTCATAAAAAGCAGAAAGTAATCAGTACAGTAAATGTGTGGTGTCCTTCATTGCAAAATGATTAATGTATAGGAGTGAAAACACCTTTCTTCCGTTGTAGAATGTTCTTCAGACAGTACTTGGGGCACTATGAACAGACTTTCTCTCCTTTATAATGAACGATCTCCTTGTTGCATGGAGGCAATGTAATGGAGTTTCACAAGACTATCCCTGCGGTGATTGTACCATGAGTAGAGTGTAAAGGAAATGAGGGTTTCATCTATATCGCTACAAAAGACTAAAAACAGATTACCATGAAACTTGAGTGACATGAGCTAACACTCATTATTTCCAAAACAAATTGTTGATTGCGTGAAATAGAACGTGTTTTCAGCGATACACGTCTTCACGTTTCGACAAATACATAGATAGGAAACGTTGAAAAGGACATGGGCCAAGTGCAGGGATATGAGGTTAGCATGGATGGATATTTTGGTCAGCATGAACTCGTTTGGGTTAAAGGGTCTGTCTCCGTGCTGTAGGATTCTATGACTCTATGATAGATTGCATAGCTCAGTGGACACTTCATGTTGGTTGAAAGAGAGCTCCAAGTCCTGAATGAACTCTCACCGTCTCAAGGTGCACTTGGTGTGTGACAATGCACTGAACGTCATGTTGTTCACAAACCTGTCAGCAGCCACATTCTGATAGAGTTAGCCATTCCCACCAGCTTCTGACCTCCATACAGATTACTAGCTTGTTTCGCTGTCACAAAGCTGGTTTCTTTTTTGTCACTAAAAGTTGTTCCTTGGCTCAAGGAGACTGTCCTTGATATTTTTTTTCGGATGGGCAATAAAACGAGGCCAGGTTCCGCTCAGTCTGTTTTGGTACAGAGATGAAAGGGATTTTCAGAGCCTTTTTGTTTACATGTAAACAGATAAGAATTCAGGCCAAGGTAGTCATGTTTTAGAAGTGACCAAGATAATGAAAGGGGAGTGGTCAGCTCTTCTGGCTGTACTGGCTGAGTTCAGCTGAGATGAGCAGATTTCCAATTCAGTTTGAACTGAAAAAAATCAACAAGGAGCTGTGTGTAAACTGTCTCTCTTTTCTGTTCTTCAACTTCAACCTGTAAGCATGTGTTCCATTTATACCGTGTTTTAAAGGGAGTTTGCTTATTGTAACTATTATGTGTATTCGGCACAGTATAATTAAATCGAGCTGGTTAGGTTGAGTTCTGTGAGAGCTCTTTATTCTGTTCTTTGTGTTTCATTGTGCAAATATGAGAATAAAGGTTTTGCCTGCTTTAAAATCTCGTAGACAACCCAACTATCTTCTGCCGGGTAATCTTCATTGTACACTTACCAAATCAAATTGCAAAGTTATGCTCCAGCTGCCTGCTTAAGAATGTTTTGAGTGGTCTTGCATAATACATAACAGACTGGGGGCCTCTTTGCAGAATTTTAAACAGCGAGTGTGAGGTGGTCGAGTGTTTATTTCGGGTGTTAGTTTTGTTGGGTAGATAGCAATGGCTATTTCAGTCGCCAAAAGGTTTCTCTTTGTGGACGCAGTGACTTTGGAAGTTTTGCAAAAAGTGAATAAGAGCAAGAATTAGCAAAGAAGCTGGAATTGAAGAGTGTGCTTCTGTGAGGAAAGGAGAGATAATTACAGCAGTAACTCATCTATTAAACTTGCTGTGGAAACCATCAGAATCTAGAGAGATAGCAAGTATTCAATTGCAAATGAAGCAACTTGAGTTAGAGGCGAGAAAGAAGGAAAGGGCAGCAGAAATGAAATAGTTTGAGAGAAAAAGAGCGGCAGAGGAGAAAAAAAGTGAGAGCTTTTGAACAGCAAAAACTGACACTTAAAAAGGAGAGTCAGCGTAAAAGGCTAAAATAAAGGTTAAGGGTAGGGTTACTGAGAAAGAGAGTGAGTAGTCAGAAGCCTAGTGAGAAACGGTTTAAGTATGTTCAAGCATTGCCTAAATTTGATGAGAATGATGTGGACGTCTTTTTCAACTCATTTGAAAAGGTGGCTAAACAAATGCAGTGGCAAGAGGCAATATGGGTTTTGTTGATCCAAATGAAACTTGTACGTAAGGCTAGTGAGGTATTCGCATCCTTATCAGAGGAGGTATCTGGGGAGTATGAGGAGGTGAAAAAAGCCATTTTAACTGCATATGAGCTTGTGTCAGAAGGCTACAGGCAACGTTTCAGGAATCAAAGCAGGAAACCTGGCCAAACCTAGACTGAGTTTGAACGGATCAAACAGAGTAATTTCGAAAGATGGACAAGAGCTTTAAAAACCTAGCAAATCTATAATGCCCCTAGAGATGAAATTATTTTGGACGAATTCAAAAATTCACTGCCTGAAGTAATGCAAACTGATGTGGAAGAGGAGAGAGTTAAAACGGCAAGATTAGTTGCTGAATTCCTGTTGGTCATAAACTCGTCCAATAACACGATTTGGCTTCCAGAATCAATTTCAGTCCATGAGGATAGAAATTGGAGCAAAGGGATACCCTCACGTGAAAAAGGAAATGTAGATCACAGTGAAGATCATAAGGATAATTTACTGCAGGGTTAAAAAAAAGGAAAACCTCGAAGAGGACAAAGAACTTAAAAGACTCCGGTGTTTTCATTGTAAGAAAGTGGGCCACACAAACTCACAGTGTTGGTGGGCTCGGAGAAATCCGAAGTAGGAGCAAGCAGACAAGCCTGGAAGTTTTGTTGGACGAGTAACAAAAACGCACAAGGGAAGTTAGACAACTGTCTCAGAGTATACGAGATGATCAACCATTGATTAAGGAGACGTGCCAGATCTGCTTAAAAATATGCATGCAAGGGTAAAGTTTATTTAGAAAGGCCAGGAGTAATACGTAAGCAGGTTCTAATATCAAGGAGACAGGATCGACTCAGACTGTAATGCCGATGGATGAGGAGATATGCACTGCTGAGAGACTATTGCCAGAACATATGCTGCTAACAGAAATTCATGGTGATACAAAAAAAGTGTTCAGTATGTATGGTGAGGATAGCGAGTCCACATAAGAGTGGAGAATGTGTGGTAGGAGTACTGGACAAACTCTCAGCTCCAGAAATAAAATTTGTCCTTGCAAATGATATAGCAGATTCACCAGTAGGAGTGCTGCCTACTCTAGTTGAAAAGCCAGTGTAGGTGCACGCAACTGAAGACCAGGAAAATGTTTATCCAGGAATTTTCCCTGATAGTGTGATCACAAGTTTACAGATATTCAGATTGAAGCAGGAGAGACACAAAGGCGCAGATAGGAAGCTGACATAGAGGTATCCAAATGTTTTTGGTCAGATTTTGGAACACAGGAGGAGCAAGTAGGAAAATTTAGAAGTATTTTTAGCTCTGCTAAGTTGATTGATTTACAGCAGAAAGATAAGGAGGTAAAGTAGTTATATCAAAAGCTAGTTAGCAAGAAAGTCAGTGAATACATTCCTCTCTGTTATTACTTAACAAATGATGTCTTAATGAGTAAATGGAGACCATCACACATTCCAGGAGATCAGAACTGGGCAGAAAGTCATCAAATTGATTTGCCAGTAGGTTTTAGAAAGGAATTGCTGCGAGTGACATATAGTTGCAAGTCATTTCGGGGTGAGGAAAATACTGGTTAATATACAACGATATTTCTACTGGCCTGGACAAAACAACGATGTCGACGAATTGTGCCAAACGAGTGACACATGTCGCAAAGGCAGTAATTAAACCTGCACCTTCAGTACCTTTTCCACCGTTTGAGGAACCTTTCACAAGAGTCCTGATTGATTGCACAGGTCGCCCATCTCAAACAAAAAGTGGGAATAAGTGTTTATTATCAATAATGATTGTGTCGACTTGATTTCCAGAGGCAATCTCATTACGTAGCATCACAGCTAAAGGAGTTGCAGAAAATTATTAAATGTTTTACTAGATATGGACTACCAATAGAGATCCAGTCAGATCAAAGATCAATCTTCACATCCTAACTAATCAAAGAAGTGACAGATAACGTGGGAATAAAAGAGGTAAAAACAATGACTGCAGGTGCGGGAAACCAGATTTCTGGTTCAGTGGTGCTGGAAGAGCACAGCAGTTCAGGCAGCATCCGAGGAGCTTCAAAATCGACGTTTCGGACAAAAGCCCTTCATCAGGAATAAAGGCAGCGAGCCTGAAGTGTGGAGAGTTAAGCTAGAGGAGGGTGGGGTCTGAGGGCGGAGGTGCGGGATGTGGTCGAGATGCGTTGGAGGGCCTCCTTAACCACGTGGGAAGGGAAATTACGGTCTCTAAAGAAGGAGGCCATCTGTTGTGTTCTATGGTGGAATTGGTCCTCCTGGGAGCAGATACGGCGGAGGTGGAGGAATTTGGAATACGGGATGGCATTTTTGCAAGAGATAGGGTAGGAAGAGGTGTAATGCAAGAGATAGGGTGGGAAGAGGTGTAATGCAAGAGATAGGGTGGGAAGAGGTGTAATTACCTATTCCACCCTATCCCACCCTATCTCTTGCAAAAATGCCATCCCTGAAATGATTTGGGAGGGAGGGTGTGGGAGTGGGTATCAATGGATTTTGACCCATCAGAGAGTCGAGAGCTACAAAGAATTGGGCATGAAAGAGAAATTGCAGCCGAGAGCACATCAGCCCCGACCTTCCTGAACGGAAGGCCAGGCTTGAGGGCGTAAACAGACTCGTGTTATTTCAGTGTACTCCATAGTCCAGTCACTTTGTAGCCTCTTCCATCTCAGCGACAACAAGTAGCTGAATATACTGTTCGTGTTGCTGCATAACAGGATACTGGTGTTGCATGATCTATTCTGGCAACAGTTTTAAAGGCTCGAGGCGCTGATTGGCCGCCTCCTCTGACTCTATATCAGGTTCCAGGGGCTGAAAAGCCTCATCTTGTTCTGGTATAATGGAAATCCATATCGACCAAATCTATCACCCTTTGGAGAAAGTGAGCACTGCAGATACTGTAGATCAGAGGCGAAACGTCTGGCGCTGGAAAAGCACGGAAGGGAAGGCAGCATCCGAGAAGCAGGAGTATCGATGTCTTGGACACTTCTGATGAAGCTTTTATGCCCGAAACGTCGATTCTTCTACACTGCGAATGCTGCCTGACCTGCTATGCTTTTCTAACACCACACGTTTCGATGTCTACAAGCCCGCCCTAGTCTATCTTCCTGCTCACGTCATCAAAGAACTTTATCAATTTCGTAAGGCATGAACTCCCACTCACAAAGCCATACTTATTATTCCTAATAAATCACTATTTTCCAAATGCATGTACATCTTATCTCTGTGAACCTTCTCAGGTAACGTACCTACCACAGATGTTAGACTTACTGGTCTTTCGTTCCCAGGCTTCGCTTTTCAGTCCTTCTTGAAAAAGTGTACATTTGTTATCCTGCAGTTCCTGGGACCTCACATGTTGTGAATGATGATCAAAAATATCAGCCAGGGCAACCGCAAATGCTTCTGAAGCACCTTGCACGGTTCTTGGATATATCTGGTAAGCACCATGAGATTTATCCAACTTCAAACATTGTAGTACGTCCAAGACTTCCTCTACTGTGGTTTGGATTGTCCCGAAGATAGCAACACTAACTTCCCCAAGTTTCCAAGTAGTCATGTCTTTCTCCAAGCTAAAGGTGGAGGAGAAATATTCATTGACGACTTAGCCCATCTATTATGGTTCGACACATATATGTTCACTTTGGTGATTCGGGGATCCTATTCTCTCTTGTTATTGTGTTTTCCTTTAATAAACGGAAAGTACCTCTTTGGATTCACCCTGATCTTCTCGGACAAGGATCTTTCCAGTTCATTGTTAGCCCTCCTGATTTCCTTCTTCTGTAAACTCCTGTATCCCCTATCCACCTCCAGGCATTCCCTTGATCCCAGCAGCCTGTACTTGAGCCATGCCCCCTCCTTTTTTCGTCAAAGCCTCAATACCTCTTGTCATCCAGGGCTCACCATTGCTGTCAACATTCCATTCATCTTCACAGGAACAT
This sequence comes from Chiloscyllium plagiosum, assembly GCF_004010195.1. Classification (NCBI taxonomy): domain Eukaryota; kingdom Metazoa; phylum Chordata; class Chondrichthyes; order Orectolobiformes; family Hemiscylliidae; genus Chiloscyllium; species Chiloscyllium plagiosum. The sequence continues at coordinate 39,301,172 of NC_057717.1, forward strand.
ATAGATCTTGAACTGTAGCTGCGTCTCTTTTAAAGTCTTCCAATTTTGCAGAAGTCCCTTTGCCTGCAAATAATCTACGCCAATCAACCCCTGCAAGCTCCTGTCTAATTCCATCATACTTTACCTCGCCCCAATTTAGAACTTGAACCTGTGGTCCAGTTTAGGACCCTCTATATACTGCTTGAGGAAACGTCCCTGATGCACTTAACAGAGACCGCCCCATAAAATAACTTAATGCTCTGACAGTCCCAGTCTATGGTATAAAAATTAAAATCAACTATTCTGACAACCTTTCTGGACTTGGAAGTTTCCCCAGTCTCGCTGCATATTTGTTCATCGAATTCCCATTGACTGTTTGGGGGCCTATCATACAAACCCAACAACGTCACAATGTCTTCGTATTTCTTAGCTCCACCAACAAAGCCTCGCTGGATGATCCTTCAGTTCTTTTATCTCTTATTACTGCTTTGATTCTCCCCTTAATCAGAAGTGCAACACTCCTCCCTTCCTTCCACATCAGTGCCGCCTAAAGCACCTGTAACTTGGTAAATTAAGCTGCCAGTCCTATCCATCCCGCAGGTTTGTTTCTGTAATAGCTATACTATCCCAGTCCCACTTACTCTTCATTCCCAGAGTTCATTACTTACCTATCAGCCCTTTTCCATTTAAATAAATGCAATTTAATCCATAAAGTCTTTCCTAGCTGTGTATCATCATCCAGACTGACCTGTCTCTTCAACTTACTATTTCTCATTACTGTATCTCCTTCCAGCTTCAAAGTTGCCTCCCTGCTGTTGAGGATACTACCCCCTAACAATCTAATTCAAACCCTTCCTTGTAGCACGAACAAAACTGTCCGCCAATATATTGGTCATCTCTCAAGTGTATGTGCCATCTGTCCTCTTGAACAGGTCAACTCTATCACAGAAAAGATCCCAATGATCTAACAATCTGAATACCTCCCACCGTATCATTTCTTGAGTCACATGTTTATCTGCCATATCCTCACTAGCTCATGACACTGGAAATAATCAGGAGATTACCTCCATCAAGGACCTGGTTTTTATTTTTTTCCTATCTCTCTGTAATCTCTCTGTCGTACCTCATTCTTATATCTACCTCTGGCATTTGTACCAACGTGCACGATGACTTCTGGCTTCTCCCTCTTCCCCTTGAGAGCGTTCTGCAGCCACTCGGAGATATCTTAGACCTTGTCACCTGGGAGGTCACACACAATCTTGGATTCCTGTTTGAGGGCACAGAATTCTCCGAATTAACCCTCTAAAAATCGACTCTCCTATCTCTAAGACTCTGTTTGCCTTTACCCTTTCCCACTGCATCCCAGTGCCAATGGTCTTGCCACCAAACTATCTCACTCCCGAGCAAGAGAGTTTGCTTTTCCAGTGAATACCGGGTTTTGGAAAAAGAATACTATTAGACTCAGGAGCAATAGTATGCCTATCTGCTCACGGAGTCTGTTTTTCCATTCAATTTATTCTGTTAATACCTCATTCCACTTTCCTGCAATTTCCCTGAAATCCTGGAATAAAAGTCAGACTGTCTCAGCCTTGAAGATATTTAATAATCTCGACTCAACAGCCTTCAGAATTTTCTACAATTGTTTCCCTCTCACTGATGTGAGACTTGGTGGGCTTTAATCCCATGGCTCATTTCTAGTACTCTATTTGAAAGTTCTACCGACATTAAATGTTATCCTGTCCGATCACACCTCCTCTGTGGCCAGAGGGAAAACTAAGATAAAGGTTTAAGAGCCTGTAATCTCCTTCTTCTTCATCCATGTCAGCCGAAGATACAGCTCATCCGGATCTGGGGATGTGACTACTCTTTTTCCTGCATCAACTTCCAATTCATCCTCAGCTTCTGTATCAATTCATTCAAGGGTCATACGGTTACTCTCCCTGAATTCAGGAACTTTTTATGCAAGCTGAAGACCGATATGAAGTACATGTTCAACATATACTCTAGCTCTGTGCACAGGCTATCTCCTTGACCCCTAACACCCCTCATTTTTTCATTTGTTATCCTCTCCCTGTTTTTAACCAATATAATATCTTTGGCTTCTTGCTGATCTTACCTGCTAATGTTTTTATCACCCCAACTCCCCTTCTGCTCTTCTCCTGGCCTTTTAAGTTTAGCCCTACATTTTTTATATTCTTTTGTATCTCAACTGATCAGCTCACTTTGTACCTCCTCTAAGCTTCTCCTGCCTTTGCAATTCTGTTCTGAATTTTTGTCGACATGCAAGGTACTGTGGGCTTGTGATCCTAAGTCTCGTCTCCTTCGGCGTCACATATTGGTCTGGCACTCTTCTATCAATTCCATTTTGATCAACCCCAAATCCCCCCCCCCCCCCCAACCCCACGCTGTTCTGCTACAGTTTCACTCAGAAGCAACTGCACTTTGGCCAGATTTTGTCATTTTGTTTGATAAAATCTCTCTCCTTAATCCAGAAAGCTTCTATATTTCAGACCTTTTTTTGTGTTTTCTTTACCAAACTTAAAATGTATGCTGTCACGGTCATTCGTCCTACAATGTTTTCCGAATCCTGCCTGCAACACCTAACTAGCTTCGCTCCCTACATTGTGGCCCAGCACTGCAGCGCCCATTGTTGTATCTGCTACATGTTGATATAAGCAGCACTCTGGAATAAATTCCAATGTATCTGTCCCGTTTTTAAAAGAAGTTATTACTGCCCTAATGAATGTTTTGAATTGTAATGCCTCATTGTAATAATCCTACTATTTCTTTCTACACACCTCAGTAAATTGGTTATATATTAGCCCCTGTCTTTATTTTATTTGAAGATCTATAATATATCCTCAGCAGTGTTTATGCCATCATTTGATCCTAAGCTCTAACCTCATTTGATCCTACGCTGTAACCTCAAAGCCGCATTAGAAGATCCTTCAAAGATTTCGCCCCTCCTTCCTGAGTAACTGACTCCATAATTAATAACGCAACACCACCTCCCCTTTTACGCCCTCCTGTGCTGCATATGATACTTGTACCGTAGGACATTTCAGTTGTCAGCCCTGACCTCCCTCAAACGCATCTTGATGATGTCAAAATTGCCTCACTTCCACGTGTCACCTCGTTCCCTGATCACATCTGCCTGTCCAATAAGATTTCCAGAATTAAGGTAAAAAAACATCCACCCTGAAACATATTATCTGGAGTACTCTGTACCTGGGTGTTTTTCAGTCATTCACTGTTTGTGATCAAGCTGCCCATTCATGAACCAAAACTGTAACTGTGGGACTGAATAAAGATTTGTTGAATTTTAATTTCGGGCTTAATGCATGTATTCATCAAATTCAACTTTCCAGAATACAACAGTCAGTTCCACATTCAATGAGTTTCTGCTGATTAATTCCCTGCTCAATGTGCAGAGGGAACAGCACTCAGTAATGGAGAAAGTGAGGGCTGCAGGTGATGGCAATCAGAGTCGAAAAGTGTGGCGCTGGAAAGCACAGTCAGTCAGGCAGCATCTAAGGAGCAGGACAGTCAAAGCTTTGGGCATTAACGCTTCACCCGGAATACATTGGTGCATTCAAATGTTTTCCATTCCATGATTAACAGGATGTTGTGAACCATATGTGTTCAGGAAGGCAGCACAGTATATAGCTCTGAATTGGAAAGCAGGAAATAAGTTGGGTGGACGGGGGTAGACAAGTTGTAGTTGAGTACAGATTGATTGAAGTCCAAACAAAAGGATAGATAAATCCTCTGGGCCAGATTAGAAACTACCTAGGTTACAACATGAAGAGAGGGAAGAGATTTCAGCGCATTTAAAGATTATCTTTGCGTCTTCACTCTCCATTGGAGTAGTGCCAGATGATCGGAGGAGGTCAAATGTTACTCCCTGTTCAGGAAAGGGAATAGGGATAATATTGAGAATTACAGAACAGTCATTCTTGCATTTGTATTGGGAAAACTATTGGAGAGGATTCTGAGAAATAGAATTTATGATTACTTGGAAAATCATAGATTGATTAGAAATAGGGTGGCATTAGGAAGGGCAGGTCATGCCTCACAGACTTTATTGAATTCTTTGAGGATCGGATAAAGCACATTGAAGAAGATAGAGCAGTCGATGTGGTGTCTATGGATTTTAGCAAAACATTTGATAAGCTTCCCCAAGGGAAATTCATAAAATAAGGCGCTTGGATACAGAGAGACCTGTCTGTCTGGATACAGAATTGACTGGCCCATAGAAGACAGAGGTGGTGGTAGATGGGAAGTATTCAGTCTGGATCTCGGTGTTTCACTGGGATCGGGTCTGGGACCTCTACTGTATGTGATATTTATAAATGACTTGGATGAGCAAGTGGAGGGAAAGGTCAGTAAGTTTGTTGATGTAACAAAAGTTGGTGGAATTGTGGATAGTGTGGATTATTGTTGTAGTTTGCAGCGGGACATTGACAGGATGCAGAACTGAGCTGCTAAGTGGCATTTGGAGTTCAACTTGGAAAAGTGTGAAACAATGCATTTTGGAAAGTCGACTATGAGTGCAGAATACACGGTTAAAGGCAGTATTCTTAAATTTTGGAAGAACGAGGGATCTTGTTTTCCATGTCATAGCTCCCTCAAAGTTGCCACCCAGGTTGATAAGGTTGTTAAGAATGCCTATGATGTTTTCATTATCAAGGGGATTGAGTTGTCGATCAGCGAGGTTGTGCTGCATGGCTATGGAGCCCTGATGATATCACATTTAGAATATTATGTTCCGTTCTGACTGCCTCATTAGAGGAAAGATGTGGAAGCTTTGGTGAGGATGCTGAGGAGATTTGGACTGGATGGGATTTCGTAAGAAGACATGAGGGAAATAGGGCTTTTCTCATTGGTGCAAAGAAGGATGAGAGTTGGCTTTATAGAGGTGGAGAAGATGATGAGAAGCGTGGAGAGTGCATAGCCAGAGACGTTTTCCCAGGGCGGAAATGTCTACCGCGAGGGGGTATAAGTTTAAAGTAATTGGATGAAGTTTAGGGGAGTTATCAGAGATATGTTCTTTACACAGAAACTGCTGGATGGGTAGAATGCACTGCTGGCAATTGTAATAAACTCAGCTATATTCAGGATATGTAAGCGACTATTGGGTAGGCACATGGATGATAGTATAATGAAGGGTTAGTCCGAACGTGCAATAGTATGAATGTTTGGCAGGACGTCAAGGGCCGAACGTTTTGTACTGTGCTGCACAATTCTATATTTCACATTTCAGTCAATTGTGGATTCTCATCAATTGTTTAATGCGTGAGGGAGTGATGTTTGTGGGATCAGGAAGCTGGGGAGGGGCGTTAGGCTAAAACTTCCAGTTATGGTGTGCATTGCTACAGTCACCTGAGTGCCAGTACACAATGTGTCTTCTCACCTACCACAGACAGAATCCGCCAAATTCAGTTATTAACGTGATTCTCGGTTTGCCATTTGCTGCTGTTTTCTTCAGATACATTCTACCATGTGATCCATGCATTAATCTCCGAGCATCTACAGAAATGTACAATTTTATTTTGATACTGGTTGAATGTGAAGGAGACAATTATTGGATAAGGTTTTAGAGGTTTCTTTATGAGACTCAAGGCACTGCAATAGATTGTCAACTTGTTGGTGTCTTCACCCAGTGTCTCGTCCAGGGTACAGATGTATGAGGTCTGGGAGGAAGGCCAGATGTGATCACTATATGTAACTTGTACAATGTGATTCTGACACTCCAAGTCCACACATCTGCTCTCTGGGCCAGGCTCTGACTAAAGATGAATTTGTAAGTCATGGTTGCTAGCCTTTCATTGATATCTAATTTTGATAGCATTTGTACAGACACAAAGACCAGTGATAGCTTGTTGGCAAGTCTCCCCACTGCCCTAGGTGAAGTCCAAGTAATTAGTTGTGAAATAATTTTTGAATGACTGCCAAAACCTAGGTGGAAGCTCTCTGGGCACATTTAAGAGTAGACCAGTGTCGCACTGAGTGCCACAGGCATCTGTTTGGTTCAGTAACACTGTGCCTGATTTTAGATCTTTTGAAATCTATTTTCAACGTAGGACATGATTGCAAGGTGATGAGTTCACTGATCTAAAAAAAATCAGACATTTGCTACGTTTCGTGAATTGGGCAAAAATGAGATGCGAAGTATGACCATTCAATCAAACAATAATTGCATCATCTCTGAAAACAATTAGGTTGATTTCATATTGATGGATCTAAAATATAAACTCCTGTCAACATTTTATCATACAAAATTAAATAATTTACATTATGTTTTATATGGAACAAAGAACATGTTATCTGATTACCGCGGCAATCACAATTACATACTCATTGTCAGTATTCAAATGAATACATTGCCGCTCCAACATTTGGTAAGTGGTTGGTCTCTGAATGCCTTATATATTAAAAATGAGAAAATGATTGAACAACCATATTGAAATAACATTCTTATGTGTTCAAATATCAATTAGCTTAATTTTTCACTGAAATATACGAGATTCAGCTATTTACCAACAATTAAGAAATGACAATAATTGAACATACACAGTGAATATTAATTTAAATTAATTATTTGCGTTATTAAATTGAAGTGAACAATGATTTGAAACCTTATAACTTTTAGTATGAATGCTATTTAATGTAAAATGTAAAAAAGAACGATGAACATATATCTGTGTGAGTGAACTGTCAGACGTTTTCAGAGCTTTGTGTCAAAGCAAATGAAATATTTATTTTAGTAATTGGGATACAAGATTTAAAATATTCATGTGCTGTGTACTAATTGGACTTCATCATCAAGCTGACCTTGCAATACCTTCATTGTAAATGGTTATGCTGCAGCAAATATGATCAGATATTTGCCAACATTTACAACTGGAAATGATCAGATACTGGCTTTGACTTGCATCTGTACATGATAGAGTACATAACCTTAATGTACAGAAAGAGGCCATTGTGTATGCACCAGCTCCCAAGATCCCCCCATTTCCCACCTCTATCTCTGTAACACTGAAAATTCGGAACTTACAAATATATGTCTTGTTCCATTTTGAATCTTCATCCACAACCCTATCAGGTAGGGCATTCTAAATCCTACAAACTCTCTCAATAAAGAACTTTTTCCTTCTCTCACTCCGAGTTCTTGTGCTGACAGTCTTGAACTGGGACTCCCACACGGTATAATGCCACCTAACAGAAACTGAATATTCTTATTGAACACTGATTTTTTCATAATTTTGAGCATTGCAATAACTTCACATATCTGCCTGTTCTGCTCAAATAAGAGAAAGCCTAATTTCTCGCATCGTACCTTTAACTAAATCCTTCATTCCAGTTATCATTCTGAATACTTTTAAGCTTACTACAAAGTAATGAGGGGTGTGTGTGTGTGAGTGTGTGTGAGAGACCACAATTCTCTGGAATGTCTGAATTCGACTCAGTGCCCCATGGAAAAAGAGGTAAGGATTAGAAAGGTATTATAGCTTTACACGTGGTTAAAGAGCAAGTGCAGGGGTGAGAGTTTCAGATTTTTGGATAATTGGAATCTCTTCTAGGATCTGTGGGAGCTTTTAAAAATTTGGACAGATTTCATCTGCATTGGAGGAGCACCAACATCCTTTTGGGGACGTTTGCTAGTGCAAATTGGCTGGATTTAAACAGATAAACCCGGAGGCTAGGAACCAAAACAGCAAGTCTGAATCTGAGCACTCGGTAGAGATGAACAAAGAACAAAGAACGTCGCAAATTACAGCGCGGTACAGGTCCTTCAGCCCTCGATGTTGCGCCGAACTGTCATGCCAATCCGAAGTCCATCTAACCTATACTATTCCATATACGTTTATATGCATGTCCATTGACGACTAAAATGTACTTCAAGTTGGCGAATCTACTACCGTTACAGACAAAGCATTCCATATCCTTACTGCACTCTGCGTAAAGAAACTACCTCTGACATCTATCATATATCTATCACCCCTCAATTTAAAGCTATTCCCCCTCGTGCTCGCCGTCAACATTCTTGGAAAAATACCCTCCCTGTCCACCCTATCTAAGCCTCTGATTATCTTATATGTCTCTAATAAGTCACCTTTCAACCTTCTTCAACCTTCTTCTCTCCAACGAAAACAGCTTCAAGTCCCTCAGCCTTTCCTCGTAAGACCTTCCCTCCATACCAGGCAACATCCGAGTAAACCTCCTCTGCACCCAACTCCTCTGAATTTATGCAAAACTCTGTTATCTCACTTTTTAGATTAGAATCAATCTAAACATCAGGTCATAGACAGAGAACACAGGGGGCTAACACCTTTAACATATTGTCTAACTATCACCATTGTTAACAGCTAACCCGAGAATGCAACTTTAAAAAAAACGTTTTGTGATTTACACATGAAAGAAGTGAAACTATCACTATATTCTAACAGATGAAAGGCTTAACAGACAATCAATTTTTCAATGTATAATTTCAGTTACATCACTGCAAATTTTTGCTATAAATTCTGTGTTACGATTGAGCCCTCCACTATCACATGATAAAGGAGCGTCGCTCCGAAAGCTAGTGTGCTTCCAATTAAACCTGTTGGACTATAACCTAGTGTTGTGTGATTTTTAACTTTGTACACCCCAGTCCAACACCGGCATCTCCAAATCATCAACTCACACTTGTCTGCATTAAACTCCATTTGCCACCTCTCAGCCAAGCTCTGCAGCTTATCTGTCTCTCTGTAACCTTCAGCATCCTTCGTCACTATCCACAACTCCACCGACCTTTGCGGCATCTGCAAATTTACTAACCCACTCTTTTATGCCCTCATCCAGGTTGTTTATAAAAATGACGAATAGCAATGGGCCCAACACTGACCCTTGCGATACATCACTGGTTTATGGACTCCAGGATGAACATTCATCATCAACCACCACCCTCTGTCTTCTTTCAGCAAGCCAAATACTGATCCAAACTGGGATATCTCCCACAATCCCATTCCTCCGCATTTTGGACAATAGCCGACTGTGGGGAGCCTTATCGAACGCCTTGCTGAAATCCATATACACCACATCAACCGGTTTACTCTCATCTACCTGTATTGGTCACCTACGCAAAGAACTCAATAAAGTTTGTGAGGCACGACCTGCCCTTCACAAACTGTGCCGACTATCACTAATCAAATTATTATTTTCCAGATGATTATAAATCCTATCTTTTATAACATTTTCCAACACTTTACCAACAATGAAGTAAGGCTCCCTGGTCTATAATTACCAGGATTGTTTCTACTCTTCTTGTTGAACAGGGGAACCACATTTGCTATCCTCCAGTCTTCTGGCATTATTCCTGTAGACAATGATGGTTTAAAGATCAATGCCAAGGCTCAGCAATCTCCTCTCTGGCTTCCCAGAGGATCCGGGGATAAACCCCATCCGGCCCAGGGGACTTATCTATTTTCACACTCTGCAGGATTTCTAATACCTCTTCCTTGTGAACCTCAATAACACTTAGTCTTGTAGCCTGTATCTCAGTAATATCCTCGACAGCATTGTCGTTTTATAGAGTGAAACTGTTGAAGAGTACTCATTTGGTGCTTCCCCATCTCCTCTGACTTCACATACAACTTCCCACTACGATTCTTGATTAGCCCTAATCTTCCTCTCGTCATTCTTTTATTCCTTAAATACCTATAGAAAGCTTTAAGTTTTACCCTGATCCTATCCACCAACAAATTCTCATGTCTTCTCCTGGCTCTTCTGAGCTCTCTCTTTAGGTCTTTCCTTGCTACCTTGCAACGCTCAAGCGCCCTAACTAAACCTTCACATCTCATCCTAACATAAGCCTTCTTCTTCCTCTTGACCAGAGATTCCATTTCCTTCGCAAAAAAAGGATCCCGCGCTCTACAGCTTCCTCCCTTCCTGACAAGTACATTCTCATCTAGGACACACAGTAACATTTCCTTGAATAAGGTCCACATTTCTAATGTGCCTATCCCCTCCAGTTTCCTTCCCCATCCTATGCTTCCTAAGTCTTGCCTAATCGCATCGTAATTGCCTTTCCCCCAGCTGTAACTCTTGCCCAGTGGTAAACACCCAACCCTTTCTATCACTAAAGTAAACATAACAGAACTGTGATCGCTACTTCTAAGTCTAACAACTGGCCGGGCTCATTACCCAGTACCAAATCTAATGGGGCTTCGCCCCTTCTTGGCCTGTCTACATCTGTGTCAGGAAACCCTCCTGCACACACTAGACAAAAACTGACCCATCTATAGTACTCGTAGTATACTGTTCCAGTCAATATTTGGAAAGTTGAAGTCCCCCATGACAACTACCCTGTCTCTCTCACTCCCATCGAGAATCATCTTTGCTATCCTTTCCTCTACATCTGTGGAACTATTCGGAGGCCTGAAGGAAACTCCCAACAGGATGACCTGTCCTTTCTGGTTTCTATCTTCAGCCCATACTACCTCAGTTGACGAGTCTCTGAACTTCCTTTCCGCAACTGTAATACTGTCCTTGACCAACAATGTCACACCTCCCCCTCTTTTACCATCTTCTCTGTTCTTAGTGAAACGTCTAAATCCTGGAAACTGCAACAACTATTCCTGTCCCATGTACCAACCCATGCTGCAAGTTCACCCACCTTATTCCAGATGCCCCTGGCGTTGAAGTAGACACACTTTAAACCAACGTTTCGCTTGCTGGTGCCATCTGCGACCCTGAAAATTGATTTTGGACCTCGAACTACAATTTTGGTTTCATCCCCCTGCTGGATTAGTTTAAACCCACCCAAATAGGCTTAGCGAACTCGCCCCCCCCCCCCCCCCCCCAGGATATTGGTACCCCTCTGGTTCAGATGAAGACCATCCTGCTTGTAGAGGTCCCACCTACCTCAGAAAAAGCCCCAGTTATCTAAGAATACATCACCCTCCCTCCTGCACCATCCCTGTAGCCACGTGTTCGACTCTCTCTACTTATTCCTTGCATCACTAGCACGTGACACGGGCAGCAAACCAGAGACAACAACTCTGTTCATCCAAGCTCTAAGTGTTCATCCAAGCTCTAAGTGTCCATCCTCGCTCCTTGAATTTCTGCCTTAAATCCCCATCTCTTTTCCTATCTATGTCATTGGTCCCTATGTGGACCACGACTTGTGGCTGCGCCCCCTCCCCCTTAAGGATCCCAAAAACACAATGCGAGACATCGTGAACCGTGGCACCTGGCAGGCAACACACCAACCATGAGTCTCTCTCGTCCCCACAGAACCTCCTACCTCTCCCCCTAACTATGGAGTCCCCAATGACTACAGCTCTGCTCCTCTTCCCCTTTCCCTTCTGAGCAGCACGGATAGACTGTGCCAGAGCCCTGTTCTGCATTGCTTTCCCCTGGTAAGTCGTCCCCCACAACATTATCCAAAACAGTCTACTTATTGTTGAGAGAATGGCCACAGTAATGCCTCCACTGCATGCCGGTTCCCTTTCCGTCCCCTGACTGTGACCCATTTGCCTTTTTCTTGTACCTTAAGAGTGACTACCTCCCTGTAACTCCTCTCAATAACCCCCTCTGCCTCCCGAATGATCCGACGTTCATCCAGCACCAGCTCCAGTTCCAGTGCCCTTATGCGATTTTCGAGGAGCTGGAGTTGGGTGCACTTTCTGCAGATGTAGTCAACAGGGACACTAGTGGTGACTCTTACCTCACACATTCTGCCGGAGGAACATTCAACTGCCCTAACTTCCATCCCCACTATTCTAAATTCCCAAAGAGATTGCTGAAAAAAATAACGAATAAAAAATCTCGTTACCTTACCAATCTGGCGCACAGGTTCTTTTATTTTGATTAGAGGAGGAGGATGGGTGGGAGATACTCCAGAGTAATGTTTCGGGTAATGCGACCACACAAGTATATGACTTCCCACAAGTCCTTCGCTCCTCCCTCGCACCTCTCGGCAAATGGAATCCGGACTCCCGAGGTAAGTCCCTTTTAATGCGGGAAAACTCTCCGTTCCCGGCATCCCTTGCTCACCTCTCCTCTCCTCGCCGCTCTGGCAAAATGGATGCCCGACCCCCGAGGTAATTACCTTTTAATGCGGGAAAACTCACCATTCCCGGCAGCCCTCGCTTCACTTCTCCTTCTCTCCTCGAGGTGAACAGGACATCAGGCACGGTCAGTCTAATGACCGTGCTGAAAGAAGGAATCAAATCAGTCCAAAATGTGAGTTGGAGGTTGCAATAAATGAGATTATATCAGAGATTAGCAAATAAAGATAGAAATTGTGAGGGATGTGAGGAAGGAAGGTGTGTGAGATCAGGAAGCGAGTGGACAAGAAAATATTAAAGGGGAAAGACAAATCCATAAAATGTATTTAAAAACCTTGTGCCTAAAACACACAGTATTTAGAACACGATTGTTTAGCTTATAGTCGACATAGAGACAAATGGAGATGATCTAGTGGAGATTACTGAAACATGGTTACAGGAAGATCAGGAATGGACAGTGAAATGTCCATGGGCACTCGGTATTCAAAAAGGATAGACGTGATGGTACAGGAGGTGTAATTGACGTATTGGTTAATGATATATCATTGGCACGAGGGAACAATATGAAAATCAGTCTAGGTGCAAATAAAAAGCAAGAAGAAAAAAACTCTCGGGAAGAGTAATTTTCAGCCACTGTCCCCCCCAAAGTACTTCTGA